>NC_073415.1:991796-1041796 GCF_028641065.1 Leucoraja erinaceus | reverse complement strand
GTGAATCTGTGGGAACTCATTGCCACAGACGGCTGTGGAGGCCAAGTTAGTGGATATGTTTAAGGCAGAGATAGAGAGACTCTTGATCAGTAATGGTGTCAGGGGTTTATGGGGAGAAGGCAGGAGAATGGAGTTAAGGGGGAGAGATAGATCAGCCATGATTGAATGGCAGAGTAGACTTGATGGGCCGAATGGCCACATTCTGCTCCTATCACTTATGAACATGAACTTCTCACCACCAAATATGTGTCTGGCTTTTGAAACTGCTGCTGCTCCCCCCCCCCCTCTTCCCCCCCCCCCCCTCCTCCCTCTCCTCCCTCCTCCCCCTTTCCCGTTCCTCTCCTCCACCCTCCTCCCCCCCGTTGCCTTGACTCTACTACCCGTTGCTCCGATCCACCTCAGTGGAGGAACAGCAGCCACAGAGACCAATGATAAATATCATTGACAGGGAGAGACACACTCACACTTACACAATATACAATACAGTACAGTACCATTTATTTGTCATTTGAACTTCACATGAGGTTCAAACGAAATTTGGTTTCTGCAGCCATACAAGAAAAGAACCATGACACACACCAACACAATTTACACAAGCATCCATCACAGTGAATCTCCTCCTCACTGCGATGGAAGGCAAAGTCTTGTCTCTCCCCTGCTCTCCATTCCTCTCCTGATGTCAAAGTCAAAGCCCCCTGCGGGCGCCAGCAAGTCCGCGTCCATTTAAAGCCGCGCCGGGCGATGTAAGGCCCTGCCCCGGGTCTTGATGTTGGAGCCCCCGGCGGGCGCTAGCAAGTCCCGCGGCTGTTTAAAGCCGCGCCGGGCGATGTAAGGCCCCGCTCCAGGCCACTCTCAACCCCGCAATTCGGGCGGGAGAAGTCGCCGTTGCCGGTGCCCCGCAAAGCGGTCTCCCACCGGGGACCCGCGAGCTCCCGGTGTCACCATCCACCGGAGTCGGGTGGCAGCCGCGCGCCACCGCAGCTCTCCACGCTCCGAAGCCTCCACGCTCCGAAGCCGGCCAGCTCCACGATGGTAGGTCCGCAGCTCCGCAGGCTTCGTGACTTGAGCCCCCAGGTCGTTCCGGTTGGAGGCCGCTCCACGGTGCTAGGCCCCAACGGCAACGGAGACCCGACAGGGAAAAGGTCGGGTCCCCGTACAGGGCAGAGATTTAAAAGTTTCCCCCACCCACCCCCCGCCCCCCACACATACACGTTTAAAAGCCCACTACAAACTATACCCTCAATGGGACAAAACAATAAAAAAATACAGACGGACTGCAGAGGCCTCTGCGACATCGGTCACCCCAGCCCACGTGCCTCCGACCTGTGTGGCCACAGGTTATACCAAAGCATGTTCTTGCCAAGGAATGCTTTCAGAGTGTCATGGTGATGATATACTATGAAGGGCCAGGCAATGAGTGTCACACAATGGGTGGTGGGTGTATGGAACGAGCTGCCGGAGGAGATAGTTGAGACAGGTACTATCGCAACGTTTAACAGTTAGACAGGTACATGGATTGGACAGGTTTGGAGAGATATGGGCCATACGCAGGCACGTGGGTCTAGTGTAGATGGGACATGTTTGCCTGTGTGGGCAAGTTGGGCCGAAGGGCCTGTTTCCACGCTGTATCACTCTATAGCAGCTCACAGATCTGAGTGTGTGTCGTTCACTGGCCTATGTCTAGTGGGCTTGGATATCATCTCCCCCTGGTTTAGGTTTATTGATTAAACATGTACCAAGATGCAGTGAAAAGCTTTGTTTTGCCTGCCATCTAATCTACCAGACATAGATACAATGAAGTCAAACTCAAGTACAATGGGTAGACCAAAGGGGAAGATATAGTACAGAATAAAGTCTACAAGTCTAAAGTTTGGTTTAATTTAAGATAAGATAAGATAAGATACATTTATTGTCATTTGGACCCCTTGTGGTCCAAACGAAATGCCGTTTCTGCAGCCATACATACAAACACATAGACCCAAGACACAACATAATTTACATAAACATCCATTACATTGCTGTGATGGAAGGCCAAATAAACTTATTTCTTAATTTAGTTAACTTAATTTAGACAAACAGTGCAGAAACAGGCACTCGGCCCTCCGAGTCCACACCGACCAGCGATCCCCGCACTATCCTACACTCACTACAGACAGTTTTTACATTTACCAAGCCAATTAACTGTACATCTTTGGCTGGGCCGGGTTTAGATGAAGAGCTGTTCCACTTGCGAGGCCCCTCCCATTCCCCCACCCCCACGACTAGAGGAAGATGGCCCACCAGATTGACACCGATTTGCAGCCGAGCGTGGCCAATGAGATAAGGGGCTGAAAAGCTGCGCTTTGTTTATTTATTTATTTATTTATTGCCAGTGCTAGTGTCGAGTTATCGGCTTTAAACACTATTATTTTGAAATGGAGGGCAGGGATAATTACTGAAGGGTTGTTTAGAGACTACAGTGCGTTGAGGCCTCCTAGATCTCGAGGCGCCTAAGCTTAAGCTTGTCAAGCTTATACGTAAATCCGACCCTGGTCTTTGGAGTGTGGGAGGAAACGGAAGATCTCGGGGAAAACCCACGCAGGTCATGGGGAGAACGTACAAACTCCGTACATATCTGTCGTTGGGATCGAACCTCCAGCGCCGCACTCTCTGTAAGACAGCAACTCTACCGCTGCGCCACCATGCTGACCAGATAAAGTCTAAAGATATATCATTATACATGGATACAATCAGTGCCAAACTCCAGTCCAACAGGTAGAGCAAAGGGGAAGATACAGAGTGCAGGATATAGTTCTCAGCATTGTAGCGCATCAGTTCCACACACAAAGTCCAATGTCCGCAATGGGGTAGAGGTGAATGGAACAGTACCCTAGCTAATGGAAGGACCGTTCAGAAGCCTGATAACAGAGGGGAAGAAGCTGTTGGGACAGATAGATCTTTAATGAAAATCTCATCAATTGGTCTAGCATCTCATCCAGAAGGCAGCACCTCCAGGAGACAAGCCTTTCCCAAACAATGGACAGGCGTTTGCTGAATTAAGTTCAGTTTACTGTCACGTGTACCGAGGTACAGTGAAAAGCTTTTGTTGCGCGCTAACCAGTCAGCGGAAAGACAATACATGATTACAATCGAGCCGTCCGCAGTGTATAGATACATGATAGGGGAATAATGTTTAGTGCAAGGTAAAGCCAGTAAAGTCCAATCAAGATAGTCCCTGGGTCGCCAATAACAATTACAGCACGGAAACAGGCCATCTCGACCCTTCTAGTCCGTGCCGAACATGTACTCTCCCCTAGTCCCATCTACCTGCGCTCAGACCATAACCCTCCATTCCTTTCCCGTCCATATAACTATCCAATTTATTTTTAAATGATAAAAACGAACCTGCCTCCACCACTTCCACTGGAAGCTCATTCCACACAGCCACCAATCTCTGAGTAAAGAAGTTCCCCCTCATGTTACCCCTAAACTTCAGTCCCTTAATTCTCAAGTCATGTCCCCTTGTTTGAATCTTCCCTACTCTCGGTGGGAAAAGCTTATCCACGTCAACTCTGTCTATCCCTCTCATCATTTTAAAGACCTCTATCAAGTCCCCCCTTAACCTTCTGTGCTCCAAAGAATTAACTTGTTCACACCTTTCTCTGTAACGAGTTGCTGAAACCCAAGCAACATTCTGTTCTCTTCTGTACTCTCTCTATTTTGTTGACATCCTTCCTATAATTAGGCGACCAAAATTGTACACCATACTCCAGAATTGGCCTCACCAATGCCTGTACAATTTGTACATTCCAACGAGGTGGATAGAAGTTCAGCTCTGCTCTCTGGTTGTGGTGGGATGATTCAGTTGCCTGATAACAGCTGGGAAGAAACTGTCCCTGAATCTGGAGGTGTGCGTTTTCACACTTCTGTACCTCTTGTCCGATGGGAGAGGGGAGAAGAGGGAATGACCGGGGTGCGACTGGTCATTGATTATGTTGTTGACCTTGCCGAGGCAGCGTGAGGTGTAGATGGAGTCAATGGAAGGGATTTGAAGGGATCTACAGGAAGCATTGCCTCCAGAAGACAGCTAATATCATCAGAGTCACACCACCCTGACCACGCTCTCATCTCCCTGCCACCACCAGGAGCCTGAAATCCGTGACTTCCAGCTTCAAGAACAGATTCCTCCCACCAACTTTCAGGCACTTGAACCACTCTGCAAAACCGAACCGCAAGCCGACCTCAACACCAGTTTACTGGATCAAACTTCTGGATTATGTACAGAATACCAAAAAAAAGACACAATGTGCTGGAGTAACTTGGGCGGCACGGTGGCGCAGCGGTAGAGTTGCTGCCTCGCAACACAGGAGACCCAGGTTGAATCCCAACGCAGGGCGCTCATTAGGGAGTTTGTACGTTCTCCCCGTGACCTGCTTGGATGTTTGCTGAGATCTTCCGTTTCCTCCCACACTCCAAAGATGTACAGGGTTGTTGGTTCATTGGCTTGGTGTAAATGTAAATTGTCCGTGGTGTGTGTAGGACAGTGTTAGAGTGTGGGGGTCGCTGGTCGGCACGGACTCAGCGAAGGGCCTGTTTCCGCGCTGTATCTCTAAACTAAACTAAACTGAGCTAAAACTCAGAGGGTCAGGCAGCATCTCTGGAGAACATGGATGGGTGACGTTTTGGGTCGGAATCCTTCTACAGATTTTGAATTAGTTATCAAACATTAATCAGGAAATATTACTTTAAACCCATTCAGGTGAGTCGATAGAACTATGCCAATGTAAGTGCAAAACAGAGTTGGGAAAATGTAGAGGAGGATGATTTGCATGATGTGGCTAATGTTGGACGTGAGGAACCAACACACGTTTGTAGTAATGAACGGGACAGGCAGCATCTCTGGAGGGAAGGAATGGGTGACGTTTCGGGTCAAGACCCTTCTTCAGACTGAGAGTCAGGAGGAAGGGAGATGAGAGATATGGGCGGGTAAGGTGTGAATACATAGACGCATGTAGTTCCCAGGTAACATTCTGAAGTTCACAAGTACACAAGTTCTAGTAGTAGAATTAGGCCATTCGGCCCTTCGAGTCTACTCTGACATTCAATCATGGCTGATCTATCTCTCCTTCCTAATCCCATTTTCCTGCCTTCTCCCCATAACCCTTGACACCCATTCTAATCAAAAATGTGTCTATCTCTGCCTTAAAAATATCTACTGACTTGGCCTCCACAGATTAACTACCCTCTGACAAAAGTTCCTCCTCACCTCCTTTCTATTCTAAAAGAGCCCCCTTTAATTCTGAGGCTGTGACCTCTGGTCCTAGACTCTCCCACCAGTGGAAATATCCATTGTGATGTCATTGTGGGGTGGAACAATGCTGATGGGCAGTTTATGTAAATGAGATCCCATTGTGACGTCATACTCTGCTAACTGCCAGTGCAGATGGAAGACTTTTTCTCAAAGTGGGGGTTTGTAAAGTTTAAAATGGGAATAACTTGTAATATATACCATCAATCTGAACGAAACTTGATGCAACACACCACGGGACAATGGTGAGTAAGGTGGGCCAAAAAAGGTAGCACTATCGGTTACCATTTTGTGGTAATTCAGGACAAGACAGACAGACAGACAGACAGACAGACAGACAGACAGACAGACAGACAGACAGACAGACATAGAAACAAACAAGAAACAAACAAGATGAGAGTTTTAAAGATAGATAGATAGATAGATAGATAGATAGATAGATAGATAGATAGATAGATAGATAGATAGATAGATAGATAGATAGATAGATAGATAGATAGATAGATGAAATTCTTACCTTGGGGCAGGCCAACAGAATATGTAAACATAGTACACTGTAAACAATATGATAAACGAGAGAGAAAAAAGATCAGTGTGTATATATACACACACTCACGTGTACACACATATACATATATACTGTGTATACACATAATCAAAAATCAAACAATAGTAGTGCAATAATAATAATAATAATAATAATAATAATAATAATAATAATAATAATAAGTCTATTGTTGTTCAGAATTTATTTGTTGTAGTGTTTAATAGCGTGGAGGCTGTCGGGAACAAGTTGATCCTGAACCTGGATGTTACAGTTTTCAGGCTCCTGTACCTTCTTCCCGATGGCAGGGGTGAAATGAGAGCGTGGCCAGGGTGTTGTGGGTCTCTGATGATGCCGGCTGCCTTGTTGAGGCATCGAGTCCGATAAATCCCTTGGATGGTGGGGAGGTCAGAGCAGGTGATGGACTGGGCAGTGGCCACAACGTTTTGCTGTCATTTCCACTCCAGGATGTTCAAGTTTCCGAACCAGGCCGGCCATGATGCAACCGGTCAGTATGCTCTCTACTGTACACCTGCAGAGGTTCAAGAGAATCCTCCAGTGAATATAAGCCCAGTCGACCCATTCTTTCATCACACGCCAGTCCTGCCATCCCGGGTATAGAAACATAGGAACATAGAAATTAGGTGCAGGAGTAGGCCATTCGGCCCTTCGAGCCTGCACCGCCATTCAATATGATCATGGCTGATCATCCAACTCAGTATCCCGTACCTGCCTTCTCTCCATACCCCCTGATCCCTTTAGCCACAAGTGCCACATCTAACTCCCTCTTAAATATAGCCAATGAACTGGCCTCGACTACCCTCTGCGGCAGAGAGTTCCAGAGATTCACCACTCTCTGTGTGAAAAAAGTTCTTCTCATCTCGGTTTTAAAGGATTTCCCCCTTATCCTTAAGCTGTGACCCCTTGTCCTGGACTTCCCCAACATCGGGAGCAATCTTCCTGCATCTAGCCTGTCCAACCCCTTAAGAATTGTGTAAGTTTTGTAAGTATGAGCCTGGTGAACCTACGCTACACTTCACTCCATAGCAATAATGTCCTTCCTCTCGGACGGTATAGACCAGTTGGGCCGAAGGGCCTGTTTCTGTGCTGTGTGACTATAGCTCTATAAGAGTGCTGAGTTAGCATCTCTCAACCTGGCAACATATCAGGAGTGATGGGGTGTTTCTGAGAAGCAGCTTCCTACAGCCCCAGCTTGCTGCTTCCACACTGCACAGCCTGACTCTCTGGAACCCTCATCGCCCAACTTCCCCGTCACAGTCCGGCGTTCCGATGTAGCGGAGCTCTGGATAGTGGGAGGGACACGGTGGGCCGGCTCCTGGAAGGGGCAGCTGGTGGATCTCTCTTCCTCTCTACGAGCATTCAGTCAGAGGGTGGTGAATCTGTGGAACTCATTGGCACAGAGGGCTGTGGAGGCCAAGTCAGTGGATAGTTTTAAGGCAGAGATAGATAGATTGTTGATTAGTGTGGGTGTCAGGGGTTATGGGGAGAAGGCTGGAGAATGGGGTTTAGGGGGGAGAGATAGATCAGACATGATTGAATGGCAGAGTAGACTTGATAGACAATAGACAATAGGTGCAGGAGTAGGCCATTCAGCCCTTCGAGCCAACACCGTCATTCAATGTGATCATGGCTGATCATCCCAAAGGACATGGGTTTAAGGTGAAGGGGAAAAGATTAAATAGGAATCTGAGGGGTAACTTTTTCACACAGAGGGTGGTGGGTGTATGGAACAAGCTAGCAGAGGAGGTAGTTGAGACTGGGACTATCCCAACATTTAAGAAACAGTTAGACAGGTACATGGATAGGACAGGTTTGGAGGGATATGGACCAAACGTGGGCAGGTAGGACTAGTGTAGCTGGGACATGTTTGCTGGTGTGGGCAAGTTGGGCTGAAGGGCCTGTTTCCACACTGTATCAGTCTATGACTCCATGACTCTATCCTGCAGTTTAGGGAATACTTCCAATTTACCCAAGCCAATTAACCCACAAAGCTGCATGTCTGCGGAGTGTGGGAAGAAACCGGAACACCTGGAGGAAACCCACAGGGTCACGGGGAGAACGTACAAACTCCATACAGAGAGCATCCATAGTCAGGATCAAAGCCGGGTCTCTGGCGCTGTGAGGCAGCAACTCTAACTGTTGTCAGGCAACTGAACCAAGCTATCACCAACCAGAGAGTGGTGTGACCTCCCGTTTACACCTTTGGAGACCCTTGGACTATCTTAAATTGGACTTTTATTCCACGAGTAGTAGCTCTACTCAATAACCAAATATCTGTAGCTCCTTTTGCTCTGGTATTTTATTTCATTCACATGTTTAATCAATAATGTTTAATTATTAATGTTTTATGTCTATTAATTTTGTTTCGTTAAATGTATGTTTTTGATTCTAGTTTTTATTATTTTTTAGCTGTGGGGGTTTTGGGGGGGAAACCGTTTAATCGCTTCCCTGTACGGGGACCCGACTTTTTCCCCGTCGGGTCTCCGGTGTCGTTGGGCCTAACATCGTGGAGCTGGCGGCGCCCTCCAACCGGAACCAACCTGAGGGCTTCAGCCACGGATCCTGCGAACTCGCCATCGCGGAGCTGGCCGACTTCGGAGCGGGAGGAGCTGTGGTGGCACGCGGCTGCGACCCGACTTCGGAGCTTCAGAGGCGCTGGCCGCAGGCCCGGTGGACAGGAACATCGGGAGCTCGCAGGTCCCTGGTGGGAGACCGCTTTTCGGAGCTCCCGCAACGGCAACTTCTCCGGCCGGAATCGCAGGGTTTAAATGTCTCGGAGCGGGGCCCAACATCGCCCGGCGCGGCTTAAACAGCCACGGGACTTACCATCGCCCGCCGGGGGCTTTAACATCGGGAGCCCCAGCCGCCTCAACGCTGCAGTTGGACTGCTGGACCGCGGGAGAAGAACAAAGGGAAGAGACAAGACTTTTGCCTTCCATCACAGTGAAGCGGTGTTGGAGATTCACTGTGTTGAATGTTTGTGTAAATTGTGTTAAGTATGTGTCTTGGGTTTTTTTGTAATGTAAAAGACTGTCGGAATGAAATTTTGTTCAAACCTTGTCTGTTTGAATGACAATAAAATGCATTCTATTCTATTCTATTCTAATGTTTTATGTGCCATTCGTAACTGTCACTGTGTGTCATGTTGTCATTGCGGGCGGAGCACTAAAGCAAATTCCTTGTATGTGAATAAACGTATTAATTCATTCAGTCATTCTCTTTACTGGACCTTACCTTACACTAAACCTTATTCCCTTATCCTGTATCTGTACACTGTGCGCAGTTTGATTGTAGTCCTTCTGCTGACTGGTTCAA
Organism: Leucoraja erinaceus; assembly: GCF_028641065.1. Lineage (NCBI taxonomy): Eukaryota > Metazoa > Chordata > Chondrichthyes > Rajiformes > Rajidae > Leucoraja > Leucoraja erinaceus. Next base: position 1,032,629 of record NC_073415.1, on the reverse strand, counting down.
CATACAACATACAACAAAAGAAGCTGTGCACTGTGACAATAACAAACTAAACTAAACTAAAACAAAGCTAAACGCCTATCCGACCCGCTCCACTATTCGGGAAAGAAAAGCAACACTGGAGTAGAGCAACATTTCTATGCCTCGTTGACTGTCAATATTTTCCAGCTGTGCTGAGATTAACAAAGATCCCTGATCTCACCAACAAACCACAATCAGTACAAACAGTCACTCCAATATCCACCCGAGCCACAAATAATGATTGGGTCCAACCCGACCCAACCACAGTGGCAAGGTGGCGCAGCGGTAGAGTTACTGCCTCACAGCGCCAGAGACCCGGGTTCAATTCTGACTACGGGTGCTGTCTGTGTGGAGTTTGCACGTTCTCCCCATTGCCTGCATGGGCTCCCTCCAAGATAGACAATAGACAATAGACAGTAGACAATAGGTGCAGGAGTAGGCCATTCGGCCCTTCGAGCCAGCACCGCCATTCAATGTGATCACGGCTGATCATCCCCAATCAGTACCCCGTTCCTGCCTTCTCCCCATATCCCCCGACTCGGCTATTTTTAAGAGCCCTATCTAGCTCTCTCTTGAAAGTATCCAGACAACCTGCCTCCACCGCCCTCTGAGGCAGAGAATTCCACACTCACAACTCTCTGTGTGAAAAAGTGTTTCCTCGTCTCCACTCTAAATGGCTTAGCCCTTATTCTTAAACTGAGGCCCCTGGTTATGAGATCTTCGGTTTCTACCCCACACAAAAGATGTACAGGTTTGAAGATTAATTGGCTTTGTTGTAAATGTAAAAATTGTCCCTGGTGTGTGTAGGATAGTATTAGTGTGCGGGGATCACTGGACTCGATGGGCCGAAGGGCCAGTTTCGGCGCTGTACCTCTAAACTAAACTGAACTAAACCAAGATGCCCCATCTAAGTTTGTCCCATTCACCACAGTAGATCTTCATTTGTCTCACAGATCCTCATAGTAACATAGAAACATAGAAAATAGGTGCAGGAGGAGGCCATTCGGCCCTTCGAGCCAGCACCGCCATTCAATGTGATCATGGCTGATCGTCCCCTATCAATAACCCGTGACTGCCTTCTCCCCGTATCCCTTGACTCCACTAGCCCCTAGAGCTCTATCTAACTCTCTCTTAAATCCATCCAGTGATTTGGCCTCCACTGCCCTCTGTGGCAGGGAATTCCACAAATTCACAACTCTCTGCATTTCGTTGTCTCTGTACTGTACACTGACAATGACAATTAAAATTGAATCTGAATCTCTGGGTGAAAAAGTTTTTTCTCACCTCAGTCTTTATTCTAAGACTGTGGCCCCTGGTTCTGGACTCGCCCAACATTGGGAACATTTTTCCTGCATCTAGCTTGCCCAGTCCTTTTATAATTTTATATGTTTCTATAAGATCTCCCCCTCATCCTTCTAAACTCCAGTGAATACAGGCCTAGTCTTTTCAATCTTTCCTCATATGACAGTCCCGCCATCCCAGGGATCAATCTGGTGAACCTACGCTGCACTGCCTCAATCACAAGGATGTCCTCTTCACAGGTGGACTTATTGACCATCCCAGCATCCCTAGAGGGAGGGGGTAGCTGAGAATTGACCATGTTGGAGGTCTGGAGTCAGAGGTATAATGCCGTGTTTAGCTCAGTTTAATTTAGTTCAGTTTTGTTTACCAACTAACATCAAAGTATGAAAGGCCTGGATAGAGTGGATGAGGAGAGGATAATTCCACTCGTGGGAGAGTCTAGGACCAGAGGCCACAGCCTCAGAATTAAAGGACATACATGTTGAAAGGAGTTGAGGAGGAATCTCTTTCGCCAGAGGGTGGTGAATCTGTGGAATTCATTGCCACAGACGTCTGTGGGGGCCAAGACATTGGGTATTTTAAGGTGGAAATTGACAGGTTCTTGATTAGTACGGGTGTCAGGGCTTATGGGGAGAAGGCAGGAGAATGGGGCTGAGAGGGAGAGATAGATCAGCCATGATTGAATGGCGGAGTAGACTTGATGGGCCTGCTGAGCGCCCTATTGTTGCTCATATGACTTATGAACTTTCATTTAGTTAAGAGATACAGCCCTTGGACTATCTTTAACTGGATTTTTTTCCCACAAGTGACAGCTCTCTCTACTCAATAACCAAAAATTGGTTAGTTGAGAGATACAGGCCCTTCGACCCACCGAGTCTGTGCCGACATTTGTTCAGTGCAGACCGATCGGTGGGTAATAACTAAACGCGGGTGGCATGCTGGTGCAGCGGTAGGGTTGCTGCCTCACAGCGCCAGAGGCCCGGGTTCCATCCCGACCACTGGTGCTGTCTGTGCGGAGTTTGCACGTTCTCCCCGTGAAACGCGTGGGTTTTCTCCAGGAACTCCGGTTTCCTCCCGCACTCCAAAGACGTGCAGGTTTGTAGGTTAATTGGCTTGGTGTGTGTGTGTCAATTGTCCCCAGTGTGTGTGGGATAGTGTTAGCGTGCGGGGATCGCTGATCAGCGCAGACTCGGTGGGCCGAAGGGGCTGTATCTCATAGAAACATAGAAATTAGGTGCAGGAGTAGGCCATTCGGCCCTTCGAGCCTGCACCGCCATTTGTTATGATCATGGCTGATCATCCAACTCAGTATCCTGTACCTGCCTTCTCTCCATACCCCCTGATCCCCTTAGCCACAAGGGCCACATCTAACTCCCTCTTAAATATAGCCAATGAACTGGCCTCAACTACCCTCTGTGGCAGAGAGTTTGCAGAGATTCACCACTCTCTGCGTGAAAAAAGTTCTTCTCATCTCGGTTTTAAAGGGTTTCCCCTTTATCCTTAAGCTGTGACCCCTAGTTCTGGACTTCCCCAACATCGGGAACAATCTTCCTGCATCTAGCCTGTCCAACCCCTTAAGAATTTTGTAAGTTTCTATAAGATCCCCCTCAATCTTCTAAATTCTAGAGAGTATAAACCATCTCGAAACTAAACTAAACCGTTCGACTACAAGGCAGGAAGGCACCAGAACCTACGACTGCCAATAGCGCTGTCGGCAGAAGCTAAAAGCAGAAGCATTGGTCTTTCACTAACTAAATATCAACAACTGGGAGCATTTTGTTAATTTTAGTCCCACAACATGTGTTACAGTATTATCACTGTCAAATGAACAAGGGCATCTGCCGCTCTTGTGTATCAGTGATGCACAGTCATGAATATTCATCCCCGCTCCTCTTGCTCTGTAACAAATGTTCGGCCAGCTGTTGCCATGGGCTACGTTGGTTAGCGGAGCTGGCCACACCATCTCACCGCCCCCCGCTCACCCCATCCTTCCAGTTCACTTCCGTTCTTCCCCTTCGGTTTGGTTTATTGTCGCTTGTACTGAGGTACCGTGGAAAGCCTCTGTTGCCCGCTATCCAGTCAGCGGAAAGACACCACATGGCAAAGAGGCTCCCACCCCAAAACGTCACCCATTCATAGAAACATAGAAACATAGAAATTAGGTGCAGGAGTAGGCCATTTGGCCCTTCGAGCCTGCACCGCCATTCAATATGATCATGGCTGATCATCCAACTCAGTATCCCGTACCTGCCTTCTCTCCATACCCCCTGATCCCTTTAGCCACAAGGGCCACATCTAACTCCCTCTTAAATATAGCCAATGAACTGGCCTCAACTACCCTCTGTGGCAGAGAGTTCCAGAGATTCACCACTCTCTGTGTGAAAAAAGTTCTTCTCATCTCGGTTTTAAAGGATTTCCCCTTTATCCTTAAGCTGTGACCCCTTGTCCTGGACTTCCCCATTCCTTCTCTCCACAGATGCTGCCCGTCCCGCTGAGTTACTCCAGCTTCTTGTGCCTATCTTCGGTGTAAACCATCGTCTGCAGTTCCTTCCTACACATACACATGATTACAATCAATCCATTCATGCCCCTGTCCCACTTAGGAAACCTGAACGGAAACCTCTGGAGACTTTGCGCTCCACCCAAGGTTTCCGTGCGGTTCCCGGAGGTTTGTGCCAGTCTCCCTACCTGCTTCCACCACAGGAACAGCTTCTTCCCCTGTGTTATCAGGCTTCTGACTGCCCCATTCCATAAGCCGATTCACCTCTACCCCATTGCGGACATTGGACTTTGTCTGTGGAACTGATGAGCTACAATGCTGAGAACTATATCCTGCACTCTGTATCTTCCCCTTTGCTCTATCTATTGACTTCATTGTATTGAAGTATGAAGCTAACACGCAACAAAGAGCTGTTCACTGTTCCCCGATACACGTGACGATAATAAACTAAACTAAACTAAACATGAATTCTTAAATTCATGAGCCCGAGGAGAAGAATTAGGCCATTCGGCCCATCAAGTCTACTCCGCCATTCAATCATGGCTGATCTATCTCTCCCTCCTAACCCCATTCTCCTGCCTTCTCCCCACAGCCCCTGACACCCGCACTAATCAACAATCTATCTATCTGCTGTAAAAATACCCAATGACTTGGACCCCACAGCCGTCTGTGGCAATGAATTCCACAGATTCGCCACCCTCTGACTAAAGAAATTCCTCCTCATCTCCTTCCTTATGCCCCTGTCCCACTTAGGAAACCTGAACGGAAACCTCTGGAGACTTTGCGCCCCACCCAAGGTTTCCGTGCGGTTCCCGGAGGTTTTTGTCAGTCTCCCTACCTGCTTCCACTACCTGCAACCTCCGGGAACCACCTGCAACCTCCGGGAACCGCACGGAAACCTTGGGTGGGGCGCAAAGTCTCCAGAGGTTTCCGTTCAGGTTCCTAAGTGGGACAGGGTCATCACAGTGTGGAGAAACATGATAAGGGAATAACAATTAGTGCAAGGTTAAGCCGATCAAAGGGTAGTCCAAGGGTCACCAATGAGCTAGATAGCAAAGATCCTATAGATAGACCACTCCTTCTAAATGCAAATGGCCTGACGTGTCGTACGCAACGGAACGGAACGTGGGCCTTTATTCCATCCATTTCAGTAACCCGACCCGACCCGACTCGCAGTGTAATCAACGTTGCGGGGGAACAGTTTGTGTTAATAAATTAAAATTCTGAAAATGAGAAGATTTTTACCAAAGAACTTTTATTTTTACCAGGATGTTTCCGTAACCGGCTTCCGTCTCCGCACTAGTATCTTTGCTCCGCTACGGGATCTTTGGTGCGGAGACGGAAGCCGGTTACGGAAATGGGGCCGAAAATTACCCATGACCGTACTATGTCTTTGTCGTCGAGTGATCAATCTTGCTCGCTATAGGATCTTTGGTAGATAGTAGTTCAGGACCATTCTCCGGTTGTTGATAGGATGGTTCAGTTTCCTGATAACAGCTGGGAAGAAACTGTCCCTGAATCTGGAGGTGTGCGATCGTTTTCACACTTCTGTACCTCTTGCCCGAAAAACACGGAACCTCCAGTCTCTGTACAAAAACCAAGCCCATTAGTGACTCCCTCTCCAAGACAGATGCAAACAGCTGGGCTAACTCAGCGGGACAGGCAGCATCTCTGGAGAGAAGGAATGGGTGACGTTTCGGGTCGAGACTCTTCCTGAGACTGAGAGTCAGGGCGGGGAGGGGTACTAGAGGTGTGAAAGGGTACAGAACATAACAGAGCCGGCACCGATGACTCAAGAAAGGTGGAGCCCACAATGGGCCATTGTTGGCTGAGCAAGAGGCGATAACAAAGAGAGACAAACAGTGAAACTAGCAAGGCAATCAGGGTAGGGGAGGGACAGAGAGATATGGACCCACAGACCTTCATATGTTCCTTTTCTCCAGAGATGCTGCCTGGCCCGCTGAGTTACCCATACGATCATGATCATAAGAGATAGGAGTAGAATTAGGCCATTCGGCCCATCAAGTCTACTCCGCCATTCAAGATGGCGGATCTATCTCTCCTTCCTAACCCCATTCTCTGGCCTTCCCCCCATAACCTCTGACACCCGTACTAATCTATCTCTGCCTTAAATATATTCACTGCCTCCACAGCTTTCTGTGGCAAAGTATTCCACAGATTCACCACCCGCTTACAAGGTTAATTCCCGGGATGGCGGGACTGTCGTATGTTGAGAGAATGGAGCAGCTGGGCTTGTACACTCTGGAGTTTAGAAGGATGAGAGGGTATCTCATTGAAACATATAAGATTGTTAAGGGCTTGGACACGCTAGAGGCAGGAAACATGTTCCCGATGTTGGGGGAGTCCAGAACCAGGGGCCACACAGTTTAAGAATAAGGGGTAAGCCATTTAGAAAGGAGACGAGGAAACACTTTTTCTCACAGAGAGTGGTGAGTCTGTGGAATTCTCTGCCTCAGAGAGCGGTGGAGGCCGGTTCCCTGGATGTTTTCACGAGAGAGCTAGATATGGCTCTTAAAAATAGCGGAGTCAGGGGATATGGGGAGAAGGCAGGAACGGGGTACAAATTGGGGATGATCAGCCATGATCACATTGAATGGCGGTGCTGGCTCAAAGGGCCGAATGGCCTACTCCTGTACCTATTGTATATTGTCTATTGTCTATTGTCTATTGTCTATTGTCTCTGACATACTCCAACCTACCCGTCTTGCGTTTAAACCAGCACCTGCAGTTCCTCCCTACACACAATGACTCCGTCTTGCCCCACTACAGGAAGACGTCATTAAGTTGGGACAAAGATTCACCAGGTTGTTCCCTGGGCTGAGGACTGATACAACCTGCTGGAGTAACTCAGAGACTCAGGTAGCATCTCTGGAGGGAAAGAATGGGCAGTGATTCGGCTTGGGACTCTTCTTCAGACTGTTTCCTTGGATTGCGGGTTTGAGATACAGGGAGAGGGTGGATAGGCTGGGATCTGTGGAACGTAGGAAGCTGAAGGGTGACCTTAATGAGTTGTCTCTCGCCCCCACTGGATCCTCTCATCCCTCACTGCTCACCCCTGCCCCCATCTGATGCTCCCCTCTGCCACCATAAGTCATAGGAGAAGAATGAGACCATTCGGCCCATCGAGTCCACTCCGCCATTCTTAACGGCTGATCTATCTTTCCCTCTTATCCCTATGCTTCTCCCCATAACCCCAGACACCCTGACTAATCAAGAACCTGTCTTGAAAATATCCAAGATAAAAATACCCTCATTCAGTTCCACTGCACTTTCCTTGCCTCTCAGACTCGAGAGCTTCCAGCCCTCCACTTATCACCTCCCAACCTCCGTGGCTATCTCCACCCTCCCCTCCCCTGACCTGACCTGACTCCATCCATGAACTCCCCTCATCTGTATCCACCTATCACACTTCATCTCCAGACACTTCATCCAAAATGGTACCTTTTCCTGTTCTCCAGAGATGCTATCTGAGTTACTCCGGCACTTTGTGTCTTTGTTCTGTGTAAACCAGCATCTGCAGTTCCTTGCCCCACTTGCTATCTCTGACTTCACCTTTTCCTCCCCCCCCCATCGCTGTATTCTGGCAACTTCCCCTCTCTCATGAGACTAGGTGAATGGTCCCAAAATGTCATCCATCATTTTATACATTTCTATCATGTCTCCCCTCAGCTTCCAGCAGTCCAGAGAAAGCAACCCAGTCTGTCCAACCCGAAACATCGCCTGTCCTTTCCCCTCCAAAGCAGCGGTAGAGCTGCCGCCTTACAGCACTTGCAGCACCAGAGACCCGTGTTCGATCCCGACTACGGGCGCTGTCTGCACGGAGTTTGTACGTTCTCCCCGTGACCTGCGTGGGTTTCCCCCGAGATCTTCGGTTTTCCTCCCACACTCCAAAGACGTACAGGTTTGCAGGTTAATTGGCTTGGTGTAAATGTTAAATTGTCCCCATAGGAGCCTGTCCCACTTAGGTGATTTTTTGGGTGACTGCAACATTTTCAACATGTTGAAAGTTTTTCGCCGACAGTTTTTGCTGCCGTTGGTTGTCGCCAGGTGTCAATAGACAATAGACAATAGACAATAGGTGCAGGAGTAGGCCATTCGGCCCTTCGATGTGATCTTGGCTGATCATAGATATCGTAGGTGAATTCCATTAAAACTAATCCCTGGCAGTCACCTAAAGAGTCGCCTAAGTGGGACAGGCCCATTAGTGTGTGTGTGTGTAGGGTAGTGTGCGGGGATCGCTGGTCGGCGTGGACTTGGTGGGCCGAAGGGCCTGTTTCTACGCTGTATCTCTAAACTAAACAAAAACAGCCTGCACACTGCCAGAAGTGTTTCTGAGGGTGAAAAGCACTGGATCAAACGCCAAAATGCCACAGAAATACGATACTTCCTTTAATTCAAACCAATTGACATTAGTAATAAAAGTTATTAGTAATCACTGAAAAAACTAAAGGATGATACTAGGCCCGCTGAGTTCCTTCATCTGCTTTCCTGTCCTTCCTCACCACAGCAAAGGACGGGTTAAAAAGTTGATCCGATTCTTCGCATGACTTGCTTTGCACAAGATGCTGGCGGTTTTTGAAGCCACGTCTGAACGCCAGTCGTGGAAGTGGGGGGGGAATGATTTTCACGAGAGGTGTAGGTAGTTGAGAGACGCACTGTTCAACACGTCCTGCCCTGAGATGTCGCCACAGAACTGCCATCTCATGGAAGTGTCGGAGGCTTTCTCTGGCATTGCTCCCGTCAGAACCCGTCCCAACGTCTGGCTCGGCATGAGAGGCAGAGGGGGGGGGAGAGAGACGGAGACTGCAGAGAAAGACAGAAAGAGAGAGGAAGGATGCGAAAAGAGAGAATGCGATGGTGTGAATAGGAAAAAAAGATGGGGGAAGAGAGACAGAACGAAAAGGAAGACAGAAAAAACGAGTGAAGTCGTAGAGTGATACAGTTTGGAAACAGGCCCTTCGGCCCAACTTGCCCACACCGGCCAACATGTCCCACCTACACTAGTCTCACCTGCCTGCATTTGGTCCATATCCCTCCAAACCTGTCCTATCCATGTATCTGTCTAACGTTGGGATAGTCCAAGCCTCAACTACCTCCTCTGGCAGCTTGTTCCATACTCCCACCACCCTCTGTGTGGAAAAGTTACCCCTCAGGTTCCTATTAAATCTTTTCCCCTTCACCTTAAACCTATGTCCTCTGGTCCTTGATTCACCTACTCTGGGCAAGAGAATCTGTGCATCTACCCGATCTATTCCTCTCATGATTTTATACTAATGACCAACACATTACCAATTACTCCCAGTGGCTCCCACCAGATCCGTGGTTTACTAATGGAAGTATCATTAACGGGAGAATCTACAGAAGATGCAATTCAGTTCAATTTAGTTTATTGTCACCTGTGCCCAGGTACACTGGGAGCCTTTTTGCTGCCTGCTATCCAGTCAGCAGAAAGACAATACATGATTACAATCGATCCATTTACAGTGTGTGGATACATGATTAGGGAATGACGTTTAGTTCAAGGAAAAGCCAGCAAAGCCTGATCAAGGATGGTCCGAGGGACATCATAGCGGTAGATAGTTCACCCACAGGGTTGTGAATCTGTGGAATTCTCTGCCACACAGAAGGCAGTGGAGGCCGATTCACTGGATGTTTTCAAGAAAGTAAAGTATCCTTTATTGTCATTCAGACTTTTCAGTCTGAACGAAATTTCGTGCCTTGCATTCATACGCATAATAAAATAACAACACACACACTTAACGCAAATTTAACATCCACCACACAGTAGGAGTCTACCAGGCACCTCCTCACTGTGATGGAGGTAAAAGTCTTAAAGTCCTTGTCTCTTCCCTCCTTGTTCTCCCTCTGCGTTGAGGCGATCCAGACTTCCGATGTTGTGACCCCGCCGGGTGATGGTGAATAAGTCAGTCCCGCGGCTGAATCCGAGCTCCGCGAACGGGCCGGTTCAAACTCCGCGGCCCAGGGGCGGTCGAGTTAGATTTAGTTCTTCGGGCTAACGGAGTCAAGGGAGTTGGGGGAAAAGCTGGAACGGGGTACTGATTTTGGATGGTCAGTCATGATCACATTGAATGGCGGTGCTGGTTCGAAGGGCTGAATGGCCTACTCCTGCGCCTATTTTTCTATGTTTCTATGTTTCTATGTGAGCTCAGTGCAGATGTAACTTATTGCATTCTTTGTGCGTATGTCCCCAAGCTCTTCTCTTGAGTTATGTGTTTAATCAGTGAATGTCGACATCCAACGCAGTCACCAGACAGAGTACAACAATCCCACAACACGTGAGAACTGGAGTGGTGAGACACTGGGCACTCGGCAGCCTTGGAACGGATTCCCAGCCATCTGCCCGTCTCTGAGGGAGCTCCGCTCGGTTTGAAGGGGTGGTCTCCAGACTCTCCCACTCTGATGACCCAGCCAACTGACAGATGGGTGATCTGGTATCGTTATCTAAACAAGGCACTGCACAGGAGGAGGCCATTTGGCCCATCAGGTCTTCCCCTGCCCTCTCAAAGAACATTTAAGTCCTGCTTGCATCTTAGTTTGGTTTGGTTTCATTACGAGATGCAGCACTATCCTACACACACTAGGGACAATTTACACTTATACCAAATATACAGACCCAAGCCAAATATCCTACAAACCTGTATGTCTTTGGAGTGTGGGAGGAAACCGAAGATCTCGGAGAAAACCCACGCAGGTCACGGGGTCTTGTTGACCATCGATCACCCATACTCTTCTGCTTCTTCTTGCACAGCCTAAAGTTGTAGGTCAACTTGTTCTATTTGATCTTGTTCATGCACGTCGGGTCGATTGCATTAGTTGAAACAGGGTGGACCATGTGAAGGTTGCAATCTTCCACCCCACCCAAACACTAACACTATCCATCACATTGGGGACAATTTAAAATTATACCAATCCAATTAGCCTACAAACCTGTATGTCTTTGGAGTGTGGGATGAACTGCCAGAGCCCCTGGAGAAAACCCATGCAGGTCACGGGGAGAACGTGCAAACTCCGTACAGTCAGTCAGACAATTTTATTTGTATTGCACATTTAAAAACAACTCACGTTGACCAAGAATCGGATCTCTACAGGTCTGAGGCCAAGCGCCAACTCTCAGACACCTCCCTCTACTTATCCTTGGACCATGACCCCACAGACGAGCACCAGGCCACTATCTCTAGCACCATCACCGACTTCATCAACACTGGCTCCTTGCCCTCCAAAGCCTCCAACCTCATCGTTCCCCAGCCCCGCACAGCCCGATTTTACCATCTCCCCAAATGCCTGTTCGTGCCCCACCAAACTTATTTCCACATACCTTGACCCCATCCTATCCCCCCTAGTTATATCCCTCCCGTACCTATGTTCAAGACACCTCACACACTCTGTCGTATCCGGGCATTCCGTTTTCTAGGCCCCCATTCCCTCATCTTCACCATGGATGTCCAGTCACTCAACACCTCCATCCCGCACCAGGAGGGTCTCAAAGCCCTCCGTTTCTTCCTCGACCGGAGAACTAACCAATCCCCGTCTACTGATACTCTCCTCCGCCTAGCGGAGTTGGTCCTTACCCTTAATAACTTTTCGTTTGACTCCTCCCATTTCCTCCAAATACAAGGCGTAGCTATGGGCCCCAGCTACGCCTGCCTCTTTGTAGGGTACGTCGAACAATCCTTGTTCGATACATACCAGGGCCCCATCCCCGACCTCTACCTCCGTTACATCGACGACTGCTTTGGTGCCACCTCCTGCACCCACACACAACTGACTGACTTCATCCACTTCACCACTAACTTCCATCCGGCACTCAAATACACCTGGACCATTTCCGACACTTCCCTACCATTCCTAGACCTCACTATCTCCATCGCAGGTGATAGACTTCTGACCGACATCCACTATAAACCTACTGACTCCCATGGCTATCTGGACTACACTTCTTCCCACCCTGCTTCCTGTAAGGACTCCATCCCCTACTCCCAATTCCTCCGTCTACGCCGCATCTGCTCCCAGGATGAGGCGTTCCATACCAGGGCATCGGAGATGTCCTCATTCTTCAGGGAGCGGGGGTACCCCTCCCCTACTATAGATGAGGCTCACACCAGGGTCTTTTCCATACCCCGCAACACTGTTCTCATTCCACATCCCCCCCACTCGCAACAACGGTAGAGTCCCCCTAGTCCTCACCTTTCACCCCACCAGCCGTCACATACAACAAGTAGTCCTCCATCAGTTTCGCCACCTCCAACGTGACCCCACCACTCGCCACATCTTCCCATCTCCCCCCATGTCTGCCTTCCGCAAAGACCGCTCCCTCCGTAACTCCCTTGTCAATTCTTCCCTTCCCTCCCGCACCACCCCCTCCCCGGGCACTTTCCATTGCAACCGCAAGAGATGTTACACTTGTCGCTTTACCTCCCCCCTCGACTCCATTCAAGGACCCAAGCAGTCGTTCCAGGTGCGACAAAGGTTCACCTGCATCTCCTCCAACCTCATCTATTGCATCCACTGCTCTAGATGTCAGCTGATCTACATCAGTGAGACCAAGCGTAGGCTTGGCGATCGTTTCGCCGAACACCTCCGCTCAGTCCGCAATAACCAACCTGATCTGATCTCCCGGTGGCTCAGCACTTCAACTCCCCCTCCCATACTGTATCCGACCTTTCTGTCCTGGGCCTCCTCCATGGCCAGAGTGAGTCCCACCTCATATTCCGCTTGGGCAGTCTGCACCCCAGCGGCATAAACATTGACTTCTCCAATTACCGGTAGCCTTTGCTGTCTCCTCCCCTTCTCAGCTCCCTGGCTCCTCCTCTTCCTTTCTTCTTCCCGCCCCCCCCCTCCCCCCTCCCCTCACATCAGTCTGAACAAGGGTTTCGACCCGAAACGTTGCCTACTTCCTTCGCTCCATAGATGCTGCTGCACACGCTGAGTTTCTCCAGCACTTTTGTCTATTCACGTTGACCAAAGTGCTTTATATCAACGCAGACACTAATGTGCTACATACAATAGTACACACACATAACAATACATACATAAACTATTTACAATTGTTTAAAACTGTTTAAAACGCCTCCTCAGAGGGCCTCAAAAACGCTAGGGAGTAGAAACATAGAAACATAGAAAATTGGTGCAGGAGAGGCCATTCGGCCCTTTGAGCCAGCACCGCCATTCATTGTGATCATGGCTGACCGTCCCCTATCAATAACCCGTGCCTGCCCTCTCTCCATATCCCTTGACTCCACTAGCCCCTAGAGCTCTATCTAACTCTCTCTCAAATCCATCCAGTGACTTGGCCTCCACTGCCCTCTGTGACAGGGAATTCCATAAATTCACAACTCTCTGGGTGAAAAGTTTTTTTCTCACCTCAGTCTTAAATGACCTCCCCTTTATTCTAAGAAATGTGGAAATGTGTTTTTAGTCTCCACTTAAAGGAGTCGATGGAGGGGGCGGTTCTGATGCGGAGAGGGACGATGTTCCACAGTCTAGGTGCTGCAACTGCAAAGTACAGCCAGCACCCCTTGGTCGGGATCGAACTCTGGAGTCTGGCGCTGTAAGGCAGCAACTCTATATCCGCCCTGTATATCCAAATAGTATAATTATAATCTGAAGAAGGGTCACGACCCGAAACGTCATCCATTCCTTCTCTCCAGAGATGCTGCCTGGCCCGCTGAGTTACTCCAGCATTTTCTGCGTCTAACATCCATTATAATCATTAGGCAATTTCTAGCACATCTAGAAAATTGTGAGCAGCAGGGTGACAGGCGTCATTAATTGATTAGCAACATCCAGCCCTTGTATGCAGTGACTAACAACTGACTAAGCAGCTTTCACTCTGCGGAACAGGAAAGCAGAATGATACCATCCAAGAGGCAGGTCTGGAGTAAACACAAGCACACTGGCTGTGGCCAACATAGCCCCCATGCTGTGCAGAGAACACACTCTGCTTGCCAAACATATGGAGTGCCCACAGTAGCAGCACACTTCCAACCAAAATAACACTGTGCCATCAAGATCCCACACTGGTGCAGAGAGAAACCTGCGTCTTCACACAATACTGCCGTCCGAAGCCACTCTGCACCAACTGCCTCTGCTGGTCACCACTCTCCTTAGATAGGCACTAAAAGCTGGAGTAACTCAGCGGGACCGGCAGCATCTCCAGAGGGAAGGAATGGGCGACGTTTCGGATCGAGGCCTTTCCTCAGACCCGAAACGTCACCTTTTCCTTTTCTCTAGGGATGCTGTCTGACCCACTGAGTTTCTCCAGCTTTTTGTGGCTATCTTCGGTTTAAACCACCACCTTCCTACGTAGCAGTTCCTTCGAACACAAGTCTTTAGTTCAGTTTAGTTTGGTTCAGTTCAGTTCAGGTCGGTTTGGTTTGGCTTAGTTTAGTTTAGAGATACAGCACGGAGAAACAGGCCCTTCGGCCCACCGAGTCCGCACCGACCAGCGATCCCCGCACACTAATAATAATAATAATAATAATAATAATTTTATTTATAGAGCACTTTAAAAACAAACATAGCTGCAACAAAGTGCTGTACATCACTAATCATTGACAAAAAAGTTAATACACACCAAAAATAACAATCAAAAGAAATAGTAGGAAAAGACATGTAAAATAAAGAAACATCAAAAACACCACAAACAGAAGCAAAGCCTCAGGCATGGTCAAAAGCCAGGGAGTACAAATGCGTTTTAACACTGGATTTGAAGATGGACAGTGAGGGGGCCTGTCTGATGTGCAATGGCAGGGTGTTCCAGAGTGCCGGAGCAGCAACAGAGAAGGCTCTATCCCCTCTGAGCCTCTGACTAGACTAAGACTATCCTACACACACTAGGGACAATTTACAATTATACCAAGTCAGTTAACCTCCAAACCTGTGTGTCTTTGGAGTGTGGGAGGAAACCGGAGCACCCGGAGAAAACCCACGCAGGTCACGAGGAGAAGTTGGAACCCGGGCCTCTGGCGCTGTAAGGCAGCAACTCTACCGCTGTGCCACCGTGTGCCACGTACCCACGTGCTTCGAGATGACGCCACTCTCACCTTATTATTGCAGGGTCGTTATTAGAGCATTGAACAGTACAGCACAGGAACAGGCCCTTCGGCCCACAATGTCTGTGCCCAACATGATGCCAAGACCAACTCTTCTCTGCCTGAGTGTGATCCATATCCCTCCATTCCCTGCATATCCATATGCTGATACAAGCATAGAAACATAGAAATTAGGTGCAGGAGTAGGCCATTCGGCCCTTCGAGCCTGCACCGCCATTCAATATGATCATGGCTGATCATCCAACTCAGTATCCCGTACCTGCCTTCTCTCCATACCCCCTGATCCCCTTAGCCACAAGGGCCACATCTAACTCCCTCTTAAATATAGCCAATGAACTGGCCTCAACTACCCTCTGTGGCAGAGAGTTCCAGAGACTCACCACTCTCTGTGTGAAAAAAGTTCTTCTCATCTCGGTTTTAAAGGATTTCCCCCTTATCCTTAAGCTGTGACCCCTTGTCCTGGACTTCCCTAACATCGGGAACAATCTTCCTGCATCTAGCCTGTCCAACCCCTTAAGAATTTTGTAAGTTTCCATAAGATCCCCTCTCAATCTCCTAAATTCTAGAGAGTATAAACCAAGTCTATCCAGTCTTTCTTCATAAGACAGTCCTGACATCCCAGGAATCAGTCTGGTGAACCTTCTCTGCACTCCCTCTATGGCAATAATGTCCTTCCTCAGATTTGGAGACCAAAACTGTACGCAATACCCCAGGTGTGGTCTCACCAAGACCCTGTACAACTGCAGTAGAACCTCTTATCTGCCTCCACCCCCATCCCTGGCAGCGTGTTCCAGGTACTCACCACCAACAAAACCAGCCATGCACATCTCTTCAAACTCTGTCTCTGTTACTTTCAAATGATGCCCTCTAGTTTTGTTTAAGAAGGAACTGCAGATGCTGGAAAAATCGAAGGTAGACAAAAATGCTGGAGGAATTCAGCGGATGAGGCAGCATCTGTGGAGCGATGGAAATAGGCGACGTTCCGGGTCGAGACCCTTCTTCAGACTGATGTCGGGGAGGGAGGCCGGGAAACAGAAAAGAAGAGGCGGAGACAGTTGGCTTGTGGGGGAGCTGAGAAGGGGAGGGGAGGGAGGGAGAAAGCAGGGACTACCTGAAATTAGAGAAGTCAATGTTCATACCACTGGGGTGTAAACTACCCGAGCGGAATATGAGGTGCTGCTCCTCCAATTTACAGTGGGACTCACTCTGGCCATGGAGGAGGCCCAGGACGGAAAGGTCGGATTCGGAATGGGGGGGGGAGTTGAAGTGCTGAGCCACCGGGAGATCAGGTTGGTTATAGCAAACTGTGCGGAGGTCTCACCGATGTAGATCAGCTGACATCTAGAGCAGCGGATGCAATAGATGAAGTTGGAGGAGGTGCAGGTGAACCTCTGCCACACCTGGAAAGACTGCCTGGGTCTAAAATCTGTGAGGCTTCCCCTTAATATTCTCAGTGCACAGTGGTGCACGATGGTACAACTGCTGCCTCACTGCGCTAGAGACTTTCGATTGTTATACAGCGCAGAAACAGGCCCTTCGGCCCACGAGTCCATGCCGACCAGCGATCCCCGTACACTAGTACTATCCTACACACACTGAGGACAATTTACATTTATACCAAAGCCAATTAACCTACTGTACAAACCTGTACGTGTTTGGAGTGTGGGAGGAAACCGAAGCACCCGGAGAAAACCCACGCAGTCACGGTGAGAACGTATAAACTCCGTACAGACAGCACCCTAGTCAGGATCGAACCCAGGTCTATGGAGCTGTGAGCCAGCAACGCTACCGCTACGCCACCTTGGCCTGAGTTCAATCCTGACCTCTGGTGTTATCTGTTATGGGTTTGAACAGTATAGCACAGCAACAGGCCCTAGAGCCCCTGTCCCACTTACGTGTCATTGGCACGCAAGTTACACGACCTCGTGGTCGCGTTGAGCCGCGACGGTCCCACGAAGGTCGCGCGCGGTTCAATTTTGTTGGCCCCGCTCTGGGCGTAAGAGTGGGGGCGGATCCGGAGCACAACGGCCGTGAGCCCCAGGCCGGGTTTAGCGATCGTTTGCCCGCTTCTGCTGCTGTTGGAGGTGAGACGTCACGTCGCGCCAGGGTCTCGGGCCGGTCCCACTTTGGCCGTCAGTTCCGCGACAGGCCGTTGGCGCGCAAAGATTTTGTCCGCTACAAAATCCCGGAGCCCCGCGCGATGTCGCGCACAACTACATACCCCTCCACGCTTCCCAGTGGGACCGGCCCCGCGCGGCCACACGATGCCCGCGCGCCCCAACGCAACGACAAGGTCGTGTAATTTGCACGCCAAGGACACGTAAGTGGGACAGGCACTTTATCCCACAGAGTTCCCGCCAAGTTAAACTAATCCCCTCTGCCTGCACGTGATCCATATCACTCCATTCCCTGCCTGTCTAAAAGCCTCCGATACGCCACTATCATATCTGCCTCCACCACCACCCCTGGCAACGCGTTCCAGGCAACCCACCCACCCTCTGGGTAAAAAACTTGCCCCACACATCCCCTTTAAACTTTGCCCCTCTCACCTTAAAGCTACGCCCTCTAGTTTTTGCCATTTCCACCCTGGGAAATATATTTATGTATGCACTGTGGACGGCTCGACTGTAATCATGTGTTGTCTTCCCGCTGCCTGCAACAAAAAACCTACATCACTTTACACGTAACAATAAACTAAACTAAACCAATAAATGCCGGAGAAACTCAGCGAGTGAGGCAGCATCTATGGAGAAAAGGATTAGGTGCAACCCGAAACGTCACCTACTCCTTTTCTCCATAGATGCTGCCTCACCCGCTGAGTTTCTCCAGCATTTTTTGTCTACTTCCGATTTTTCCAGCATTTGCAGTTCCTTCTTAAACTGAATTGTGTACAGTTTTGGTCTCCTAATCTGAGGAAAGACATTGTTGCCATAGAGGGAGTACAGAGAAGGTTCACCAGACTGATTCGTGGGATGGCAGGACTTTCATATGAAGAAAGACTGGATAGACTCGGTTTGTACTCGCTAGAATTTAGAAGATTGAGGGGGGATCTTTTAGAAACTTACAAAATTCTTAAGGGGTTGGACAGGCTAGATGCAGGTAGATTGTTCCCGATGTTGGGGAAGTCCAGAACAAGGGGTCACAGTTTAAGGATAAGGAGGAAATCTTTTAGGACCGAGATGAGGAAAACATTTTTCACACAGAGAGTGGTGAATCTGTGGAATTCTCTGCCACAGAAGGTAGTTGAGGCCACAGTTCATTGGTTATATTTAAGAGGGAGTTAGATGTGGCCCTTGTGGCTAAAGGGATCAGGGGGTATGGAGAGAAGACAGGTACAGGATACTGAGTTGGATGATCAGCCAGGATCATATTGAATGGTGGTGCAGGCTCGAAGGGCCGAATGGCCTACTCCTGTACCTATTTTCTGTTTCTATGTTTCTATGAAAGGTTTCAGCGCCTACCCTATCTATTATTTTATTTTATTTGTTTATTTTATTATTTATTTCGAACAGAATAAAAGAATAAAAAGCAAGTGTGAAACAGCGTACAAAAAACAAAACAAAAATATTTATAAAGTGTCATTAACAATATCGATAATAAATGAAAATCATATGTGTCTGAAAAGGATCAATGCTTCTCATAATTCTATATCTACCCTCCGTCATCAATGCTTATAACGGATGATATTGTAAATATGCACCATAATCTGGGCGCTGTATTATAAAGGGTACAATGAGCACATCAGTCTCTGCCGTTTTCTCCACGTTTTGTTGGGCTGCGATGCGGAGATGGCAATGCTTTGTGATGTGCACAAAATTTTGCTTCTAAGAAATTAATTATTTCCTTTATCTCTGGTTTTCTGGTGGCTCTCTCTCTCTCTCTCTCTCTCTCTCTCTCTCTCTCGCTCTCTCTCGCTCTCTCTCGCTCGCTCGCTCTCCCTTCTTGCGCTTCCAAGACTCGTTTCATTAAAGCAGAGAAACAGAGAGAAAGACAGGCTGGTGTGGAATCGCTGCCAGCCGTCTTATGCAGCCAACCCGACTGCTGCCTCTCCCAGCCGATCCAACACGTTTACACTGAGGTGCGTGCAATCTCCCCTCACCCCCACCGCACAAACACAGCCGCCCCACACCAACCCTCCACCCCCCATCCAGGGGATAGACACAAAACACTGGAGTAAAACACCAAAGGGCCTGTTTCACACTGTGTCTCTAAACTAAACTAAATTAAGCTGGTGCATCACTTAGCTAGAAACTATATTCCCCACCCTGTATCTCTCCCTTTGCTCTATCTATTGTACTTGCGTTTGGCTTCATTGTATGCTCAGAATAAAAGGACGTACCTTAATGGGGCTGTCCCACTTAGGAGACCTGAACAGAAACCTCTGGAGACTTTGGGCCCCACCCAGGAGGTTTTTGTCAGTCTCCCTAATAGTCGAAAGTGGTTTCCGCATCTTCTATGTTCCGGCGATTATTTCAAAAACTACAAAACCGGCCGCGACTAAAAATAGGTTGCCGTTTTAAAAATCGGTAATTTTTTAGTCGAAGCCGGTTGCGGTGCTAGTTGAAGGTGGTTGCCGGAGGTTGCCGGAGGTTGCCGGAGGTTGCCGGAGGTTGCCGGAGGTGAATTCATTGCCACAGACGGCTGTGGGGTCCAAGTCATTGGGTATTTTTACAGCAGATAGATAGATTGTTGATTAGTGCGGGTGTCAGGGGCTGTGGGGAGAAGGCAGGAGAATGGGGTTAGGAGGGAGAGATAGATCAGCCATGATTGAATGGCAGAGTAGACTTGATAGGCCGAATGGCCTAATTCTTCTCCTCGGGCTCATGAATTTAAGAATTCATGTTTAGTTTAGTTTAGTTTATTATTTGTTTTTTTGTTTTGTTTTTTTTTTTTTATTTATTTTTTATTAGAAGTTAATACAGTACAATACAGTACAGTGGAACCTAATTTTAGCTGCCAACTATGTCATACCGTAATCCATTCTATGTACAACCTCTAGTTTTATGTTATGAGAAGGAAGTAAGCAAGACAAGAAACCGAAAACAATAGAAAGAGGAAAAAGTGAAAAAATGGGACTAGGGGAGAATACGTGTTCGGCACGGACTAGAAGGGTCGAGATGGCCTGTTTCCGTGCTGTAAATTGTTATATGGTTATATGGTTATTATAATAGATGGTAGAGAGTAGAAAAACGTGAAGTGTGTATATAAAAAATTAAAAAAAAAATAAAAAGTGGAAAGTATTTCTAAAGCACATTTAAAAAACAACTCTCGTTGACGAAAGTGCTTTACATTGGTGAAAGTACTAACGTTATACAACAGTGGTTCATATGTGGTGTGGTGGGCGAGAAGACTTTTGATGGGGGCAAGCCCGTTAAGGGCTTTGTAAGCATGAAGGAGGATCTTGACATTTTTCTTACGGTGATTATGTCGACTGCTTCTCCGAGGCAGCGTGAAGTGTAGATGGAGTCAATGTTGGGGAGTGTGGTCTGTGTGATGGACTGGGCTAAATCCACAACTATAATGCGATTTTGTGCAGCCTTGGGCAGAGCTGATCCCAAACCCAGTTGAGGTGCAACCCAACAAATTCAAATACAAATTCAAATTCATATTTATTGTCCCATGCATCAATTAAGGTACGGTGTTATTTGAGTTACCATGCAGCCATGCAGTTAAAAGAACACAACACAATTAAAACGACGACACAACTTAACGTAAACATCCACCACAGTGTGATGGAAGGCAGGAAAGTTAAGTCAGTCTTCCTCCTTCCTACAACAATATGCCTTCTAAGGCATCCATCATCGTGTAGGTAAGTGGATTGAGAAGATGTTTACAAGAGCTCTCCAAAGACGTACAGGTTCGTAGCTTAATTGGCTTGGTATAAATATAAAACATAAAATTGTCCCCAGTGTGTGTAGGATAGAGTTAATGTCCATAGAGTCTCTCCCCACCTTTAAAACCTCCCTCAAAACTCACCCATTCAAGTTCAAGTTCAGGTTCAAGTGAGTTTATTGTCATGTGGTCCTGATAGGACATTGGAATTCTTGCTTTGACAACAGAACATAGTAGAGGGTTTCGGCCCAAAACGTTGCCAATTTCCTTTGCTCTATAGATGATGCTGCACCCGCTGAGTTTCTCCAGCTTTTTTGATTTTCCAGCATCTGCAGTTCATTATTAAACAAAGAACATAGTAGGCATTGACTACAGAACAGATCAGTGTGTCCATATACCATTATATACCATTATACCACAGACTGCCCTAACTCCACTTTCTATCAAATTCATGGATATATTGTTTTTGTTTCATTTTATTGATATAGAAACATAGAAACATAGAAAATAGGTGCAGGAGTAGAGGCCATTCGGCCCTTCGAGCCTGCACCGCCATTCAATATGATCATGGCTGATCATCCAACTCAGTATCCCATTCCTGCCTTCTCTCCATACCCCCTGATCCCTTTAGCCACAAGGGCCACATCTAACTCCCTCTTAAATATAGCCAATGAACTGTGGCCTCAACTACCTTCTGTGGCAGAGAGTTCCACAGATTCACCACTCTCTGTGTAAAAAATGATTTTCTCATATCGGTCCTAAAAGATTTCCCTCTTATCCTTAAATTGTGACCCCTAGTTCTGGACTTCCCCAACATCGGGAACAATCTTCCTGCATCTAGCCTGTCCAACCCCTTAAGAATTTTGTAAGTTTCTATAAGATCCCCCCTCAATCTTCTAAATTCTAGCGAGTATATTTGTAATTCGCTTGTTTTAACTGTAAGGTGTCCTTGAGTGTTCTGAAAGGCACCCATAAATAAAAGACATTATTATTATTATTATTATTATTATTATGTGTGTGGATCGCAGGTCGGTATGGAATCAATGGGCCGAAGGGCCTGTTTCCGTACTGCATCTCTAAACTAAACTAGACTGAAACACTGGGACTAGGTTCAGATAGAGAGAGGCTGTTCACAGTGAAGGTTGGTGCAATGACCAGAGGGTATGGATTTGCAACTTGGAACGAGTGATAGAAGACATGTGAAAAAATAAAAATGTTCTTGTGGCAGTGAAGAAAGCGAATGGTATGTTAGCTTTCATAGCAAAAGGATTTGAGTATAGGAGCAGGGAGGTTCTACTGCAGTTGTACAGGGTCTTGGTGAGACCACACCTGGAGTATTGCATACAGTTTTGGTCTCCTAATCTCAGGAAGGACATTATTGCCATAGAGGGAGTACAGAGAAGGTTCACCAGACTGATTCCTGGGATGTCAGGACTGTCTTATGAAGAAAGACTGGATAGACTTGGTTTATACTCGCTAGAATTTAGGAGATTGAGAGGGGATCTTATAGAAACTTACAAAATTCGTAAGGGGTTGGACAGGCTAGATGCAGGAAGATTGTTCCCGATGTTGGGGAAGTCCAGGACAAGGGGTCACAGCTTAAGGATAAGGGGGAAATCCTTTAAAACCGAGATGAGAAGAACGCAGAGAGTGGTGAATCTCTGGAACTCTCTGCCACAGAGGGTAGTTGAGGCCAGTTCATTGGCTATATTTAAGAGGGAGTTAGATGAGGCCCTTGTGGCTAAGGGGATCAGGGGGTATGGAGAGAAGACAGGTACGGGATACTGAGTTGGATGATCAGCCATGATCATATTGAATGGCGGTGCAGGCTCGAAGGGCCGAATGGCCTATTCTTGCACCTAATTTCTATGTTTCTATGTTTCTAAAAGCTGAGACTTGGAATCTATTGCCAGTCAGGGTGGTGGAAACTGAAACATTTCAGAGGTTTCAAAGGGGAATAGGATTGTGACATGAGAGAATACGTAGCAAGTTGTGGGATGAAGCGTTGAAACATAGAAAACAGGTGCAGGAGGAGGCCATTCAGCCCTTCGAGCCAGCACCGCCTTTCAATATGATCAAATGTGGGCCCCTTGAAGACAGAAACAGGTGAATTTAATTTGGGGAATTAGGAAATGGCAGATGAGTTGAACAGGTACTTTGGATCTGTCTTCGCTAAGGAGGACACAGACAATCAAATTTGCGGAAGGACATTCTTGCAATTGAGGGAGTGCAGGGTAGGTTCACAAGGTTAATTCCCGGGATGGCTGGTCTGTCATATGTTGAAAGAATGGAGTGACTCGGCTTGTATACACTGGAATTTAGAAGGATGAGAGAAGACATATGTTGTTGAAACATATAAGATTATTAAGGGACTGGGCTAGAGGCAGGAAACATATTGGGGGAGTGCAGAACCAGGGGCCAATAGTTGAAGAATAAGGGGTAAGCCATTTAGAACAGCGATGAGGGGAAACATTTTCACCCAGAGAGTTGTGAATCTGTGGAATTCTCTGCCTCAGAGGGCGGTGGGGGGGCGATTCTCTGGATGCTTTCAAGAGAGAGCTAGATACGGCTCTTAAAAACAGCGTAGTCAGGGAATATGGGGAGAAGGCAGGAACGGGGTACTGATTGGGGATGATCAACCATGATCACATTGAATGGCGGTGCTGGCTCGAAGGGCTGAATGGCCTACTCCTGCACCTATTGTCTATTGTCTATTGTCGATTGTCATTGTTATTTGATATCTGGTCCACAATGGTGGTGTCGTCTGTGAATTTGTAGATTGAATGCTGGAAGCAGTAGTTTCTCTATCAACATGAGGTAACTTTTTTTTTTTTTTTTTTCTCATCAAAAATATTTATACAAATATTAAAATAGTATTTACAATACAATAAAACAAAACACGACCATAATACAAGACGAACAAATATGCTAAGCAACTGCTAAACAACTATATTGTTCTGGAGTAAGGTGTACAATTTTGGTCGCCTAATTATAGGAAGGATGTCAACAAAATAGAGAGAGTACAGAGGAGATTTACTAGAATGTTGCCTGGGTTTCAGCAACTAAGTTACAGAGAAAGGTTGAACAAGTTAGGGCTTTATTCTTTGGAGCGCAGAAGGTTAAGGGGGGACTTGATAGAGGTTTTTAAAATGATGAGAGGGATAGACAGAGTTGACGTGGAAAAGCTTTTCCCACTGAGAGTAGGGAAGATTCAAACAAGGGGACATGACATGAGAATTAAGGGGCTGAAGTTTAGGGGTAACATGAGGGGGAACCTCTTTACTCAGAGAGTGGTAGCTGTGGAATGAGCTTCCAGTGAAGGTGGTGGAGGCAGGTTCGTTTTTTTCATTTAAAAATAAATTGGATAGTTATATGGATGGGAAGGGAATGGAGGGTTATGGTCTGAGCGCAGGTATATGGGACTAGGGGAGATTATGTGTTCGGCACGGACTATAAGGGTCGAGATGGCCTGTTTCCGTGCTGTAATTGTTATATGGTTATATGGTTATTATTGCAATCCTTGTCCAGGATACACTAACCCCCCTCGATGCCCAGCAGTCCCGGAACTCCCTCAGGGTGCCCGTAGACAGGGCGTATTCCCTTTCCATCCGCCCCCGGGCACAGACGTATCCCCGGAAAAGGGGCGGGCAGCCGGCCCGGGTAGAGCCCTCCACCGTCTGGAGCCGTGACTCACGGATGGCCAGCTTGGCCAGGCCCAGGAGCAACCCAACCAGGATATCTTCAACCCCTCTACCCTCTCCCCTACGCACAGGGTGTCCAAAGATGAGGATGGTGGGTGAAAAATGCAGCCAGAAGGCAAGGAGCAGCCCCTTTAGATATTCAAACAGTGGCTGCAGCCTCACGCACTCCATGTACACGTGGTACACAGACTCTTCCAGCCCGCAACAGTGGCAGGTGGGAGGAGAGTCTGTGAACTGCGAGAGAAACAGGCTGCAGGGAACACCTCGGGGCAATACGCTCCACCCCAGGTCCCCAATGTAGAGGGGGAGAAATGAGGTTACTTTTAGCAGTGTGGAAATGCTGAGGACTCGGCCCTATCTACATCTAGAGGTGTAATAACATAGAACTAATGCAACTGGGTGATCAATGGTTGGCATAGATTCAGTGGGCTGAAGGTAGACACAAAATGCTGGAGTAACTCAGCGGGACAGACAGCATCTCTGGAGACAAGGATGCTGCCTGCCCCATTGAGTTATTCCAGTATTTGTGTCAACCTTCTTTTGAACCAGCATCTGCAGTTCCTTCCTACACAGTGGACCTGTTTCCATGCTGTATCCCAAAACTAACAATAATACGAACAAGGCTAGTGAACCAGGTAGGCTCTGACAAGAAGGGTTACTACCGTACAACGCCAGAGACCTGGGTTCGATCCTGACTACGGGTGCTGTCTGTGCGGAGTTTGTACACTCTCCCCGAAGGCTCATCAGCGTCTCTTCTTCCTGAGGAGACTGAAGAAGGTCCATCTGTCTCCTCAGATCCTGGTGAACTTCTACCGCTGCACCATCGAGAGCATCCTTACCAACTGCATCACAGTATGGTATGGCAACTGCTCTGTCTCCGACCGGAAGGCATTGCAGAGGGTGGTGAAAATTGCCCAACGCATCACCGGTTCCTCGCTCCCCTCCATTGAGTCTGTCCAAAGCAAGCGTTGTCTGCGGAGGGCGCTCAGCATCGCCAAGGACTGCTCTCACCCCAACCATAGACTGTTTACCCTCCTACCATCCAGGAGGCGCTACAGGTCTCTCCGTTGCCGAACCAGCAGGTCAAGGAACAGCTTCTTCCCGGCGGCTGTCACTCTACTCAACAACGTACCTCGGTGACTGCCAATCACCACCCCCCCCCCCCCGGACACTTCTTATTATTTATTCAAATCGTTTGCTATGTCGCTCTTCCAGGGAGATGCTAAATGCATTTCGTTGTCTCTGTACTGTACACTGACAATGACAATTAAAATTGAATCTGAATCTGAATCTGAATCTGTGACCTGCATGGGTTTGCTCCGAGATCTTCGGTTTCCTCCCACACTCCGAAGACGTACAGTTTTGTAGGGGGCCACCGTTTTAGAATAAAGGGGAGGCCATTTAAGACGGAGGTGAGAAAAAATGTTTTCACCCAGAGAGTTGTGAATTTGTGGAATTCCCTGCCACAGAGGGCAGTGGAGGCCAAATCACTGGATGGATTTAAGAGAGAGTTAGATAGAGCTCTAGGGGGCTAGTGGAGTCAAGGGATATGGGGTGAAGGCAGGCACGGGTTATTGATTGGGGACAATCAGCCATGATCACAATGAATGGCGGGTGCTGGCTCGAAGGGCTGAATGGCCTCCTCTTGCACCTATTTTCTATGTTTCTATGTTAATTGTCTTGGTGTAAATGTAAAATAGTCCCTAGTGTGTGTAGGGTAGTGTTAGTGTTAGAGTGCGGGGATAGCAAGTCGTTGCTGTTTCGATGGGCCGAAGGGCCTGTTTCCATGCTGTATCTCTTAAACTAAGCCCGAATAGATCCAAAGAAGATGTAGAAACATGGAGCTGCAGATGTTGGATTACAATAAAGGGATACAGAGTCTCAGGAGGGGTCCCGACCCATAACGTCAACTGTCCGTGTTCTCCAGAGATGCTGCCTGACCTGCTGAGTTACCCCGGCCACTTTGTGTCCTCTTGTGCCGGTAGTTTCATGGACATTTGTTACTGACTCCAGCTTTTCATTCCAATGTATTCCGTTAAATAACGTCAAATTGCCAGAGTGGGCTTCGAACACCTCTCTCGATCAGGGGTGGCGTTGCCATGGCAGCACCAAGAGAGGCTGTCAACGGTAGGCCGAGGAGCAGATTTGGCCCGGCCTACTTTGAAACCTGGATGCATTCCAGAAGTAAGGGAGCTTCATAATACAGTCAGGCCAAACGCAAATTGGAGGAACAGCACCTTGTATTTCGCTTGGGCAACTTACACCCCAGCGATATGAATATTGATTTCTCCAATTTCAAGTAACCCTTGCATCCCCTCTCTCTCCATCCCTCCCCCATCCTAGCCGTTACAGTAGCTTCAAAGTCGTCTTAGATAGTAGACACCATCTAGATTTCTTGTTTCACTTTCCCCCTGAATCTCAGACTGAAGAAGGGC
This sequence comes from Leucoraja erinaceus, assembly GCF_028641065.1. Lineage (NCBI taxonomy): Eukaryota > Metazoa > Chordata > Chondrichthyes > Rajiformes > Rajidae > Leucoraja > Leucoraja erinaceus. The sequence continues at coordinate 1,005,748 of NC_073415.1, read as the reverse complement.
CGCGACCCAGAACGTCACCTATCCCTTTACCCCCTGACACGCTGAGTTACTCCAGCATTTTTTTGTGCCTATCTTCATCATGCAAATGTCGGGTTTGTTGAGTGTGCTCTTCCCTGCCTGCAGCAGAGGCACAGATGTGACAGTCTGATACGTAGCTATGATAGTCAGCCAGTTTTGGCTTGTGAGTGTGACTTACAGAGGCAGCTGCGATCATTGAAGGTACGTCACATGACGTATGCGTGGTTAGAATCCCAATGAAAGAAACTGGACCGCATACAATTGGATTGAAATCCCTGCTCCCACCTTTGTTTGCCCATTTTAAATATCTGTAACTCGTCCAGAAAAATGTATTCTTAGTTTCAAAGGCAGAATCTCAAAAACTCTCCGTCCAGGCGTGCCAGAGACTTATTTTTACCAAGAATCTCGACGATGTGCGGAGTATATCCTCATCCCTGTCTCACCATCGTCTTGGGAAACATCACAAACACATCTCTGCAATCCCATCCAAACGTTTCCAAGCCTGCGGCTTTTATAGACAATAGACAATAGACAATAGGTGCAGGAGTAGACCATTCGGCCCTTCGAGATAGCATCGCCATTCATAGAAACATAGAAACATAGAAATTAGGTGCAGGAGTAGGCCATTCGGCCCTTCGAGCCAGCACCGCCATTCAATATGATCATGGCTGATCATCCAACTCAGTATCCCTTACCCTCTCCATACCCTCTGATCCCCTTAGCCACAAGGGCCACATCTAACTCCATCTTAAATATAGCCAATGAACTGGCCTCGACTACCCTCTGTGGCAGAGAGTTCCAGAGATTCACCACTCTCTGTGTGAAAAAAGTTCTTCTCATCTCGGTTTTAAAGGATTTCCCCCTTATTCTTAAGCTGTGACCCCTTGTCCTGGACTTCCCTAACATCGGGAACAATCTTCCTGCATCTAGCCTGTCCAACCCCTTAAGAATTTTGTAAGTTTCTATAAGATCCCCTCTCAATCTCCTAAATTCTAGAGAGTATGAACCAAGTCTATCCAGTCTTTCTTCATAAGACAGTCCTGACATCCCAGGAATCAGTCTGGTGAACCTTCTCTGCTCTCCCTCTATGGCAATAATGTCCTTCCTCAGATTTGGAGACCAAAACTGTACGCAATACTCCAGGTGTGGTCTCACCAAGACCCTGTACAACTGCAGTACGCTGCCACATTCAATGTGATCATGGCTGATCATCCCCAATCAGTACCCCGTTCTTGCCTTCTCCCCATATCCCCTGACTCTGCTATTTTTAAGAGCCATATCTAGCTCTCTCTTGAAAGCAGCAAGATAATCTGCCTCCACCGCCCTCTGAGGCAGAGAATTCCACAGACTCACCACTCTCTGTGAGAAAAAGTGTTTCCTCGTCTCCGTTCTAAATGGCTCACTCCTTATTCTTAAACTGTGTGTGGCCCTTGGTTCTGGACTCCCCCTTGTATTCTTGTATTCTTGTATTCAAATTTTATTGTCGTTGCCTCACTTTGAGACAACGAAATGAATATCCCGTACAGCAGTATCGTTAAAAAAAATAAAAAATAAAAAAAAAAATCACAAGAAAAATAATAAAAATAAATAATAAATAAATAATAAAACATATTAAAAAAAATAAAATTGAAATCGAATCAAGAATTTAACAAAAGCACAAACACAAAAAGTCCACAACACAACATAACATAAATGGCACCCAGGTGAGGATGGCACCATAGTCCAGCCAGCTTCCCCTCCGTGTCCATCCGTAGTCGGGGCCTTCCGAGCACCCGCAGTCGCCGCCCCGGGTGGCCCGATGTTCAGGCCCTCACGCCGGGCTGGTGGAACGCCGACGCCGAGCCCCGACGGTGAGCAGCCTCCTCCTCAGCGGCCCGGACCTTCTGATCAGCCGCCTCCCGCTGCCGGAGTCTGCAGCTCCTGAGTCCACAGGTCGAGCTGGGCAGAGTCACAGGACCCCGCGTTGTAGTCAGCGCCGCCCGCGTTGGGAGCTCTGCAAACCGCAGCTCCATGATGTTGGTGCAGCAGGTCCAGCACTCCGGGCTCCAGACGGCGACCCCCGGTAAGGCATCGCCAGCCCCGCGATGTTTCAGCGCTGTCCCGCCGCTGCTGGAGCTCCGGTCGATCCCGGCAGGAAAGGCCGCGCCAATCCAGGTAGGTAGGCCGCTGGGGGGGGGAGGACGCGACTCGAATAATAGTCGCGTCCTCACCAGGAAGCGGCTGAAGGACGGTATCCCCCGCACCGTGCCCTCTTCCCCCACATAAAAACACAAAAAAACACAAAAAAATACACTTTTAACATAACAAAATAAACAAAAAAACAAAAAGATACCGGGCTCTAGGTGGAGGCTGCTGGCACCAGCGCCACCGAAAGTACAAGAATCGGGAACATGTTTCCTGCCTCTAGCGTGTCCAAGCCCTTAACAATCTTATATGTTTCAATGAGATCCCCTCTCATCCTTCTAAACTCCAGAGTGTACAAGCCCAGCCGCTCAATTCTCTCAGCTTTTCTCGACGATGGGCACAAAATGCTGGAGTAACTCAGCGGGACAGACCGCACCTCTGGAGAGAAGGAGCGGGTGACGTTTTGGAACGAGTCTGAAGAAGGGTCTTGACCTAAAACGTCACCCACTCCGGAGATGCTGCCTGTCCCGCTGAGTTACTCCAGCATTTTGTGTCTATCTTCGGTTTAAACCAGCATCTGCAGTTCCTTCTGTGGTTTCACTCACTGCGTTTGTTCCCATGCAACTATGTGGTCACAGGGAGAACGTGCAAACTCCACTGTGTGGTAACCCCAACGCTGCCGGCATCCTTGATTCTCACGTGTATCAAGGTACAGTGAAATACATTTTATCATGCATCACTGTAAATAAACACAATCCCCCGGTTTTCACAGAACAGCCCACTGAATCAAGTCTATGCAAGAGGCGCCATTTTGGCACCATTTTAGTTCATAGGTTATCGGAGCAGAATTAGGCCACGCACATGTACAAGTTTGTAGGTGAACTGGCTTTGGTAAAATTATAAAATGTCCCTAGTGTGAAGGGTAGTGCTGCTGTACAGGGCGGTCGCTGGTCAGCACGGACTCGGTGGGCCGAAGGGCCTTGTCCAGGCTGTATCTCTAAACTAAACTAAAGTTCATATGTTCTTAGGAGCAGAGTTAGGCAATTCGGCCCGTCGAGTCTACTCCGCGATTCAATCATGGCAGATCTATCTTTCCCTCTCAACCCCATTCTCCTGCCTTCTCCCCATAACCCCTGACACCCGTTCCAATCAAGAATCTGTCAATCTCCTCCTTAAAATTACCCACTGACTTGGCCTCCACAGCCGTCTGTGGCAATGAGTTCCACAGATTCATCACCCTCTGGTTAAAGAAATTGCTCCTCATCTCAGTAGACAATAGATAATAGACAATAGGTGCAGGAGTAGGCCCTTCGAGCCAGCACCGCCATTCAATGTGATCATGGCTGATCATCCCCAATCAGTACTCCCGTTCCTGCCTTCTCCCCATATCCCCTGACTCCACTATTTTTAAGAGCCCTATCTAGCTCTCTCTTGAAAGCATCCAGAGAACCTGGAATTCCACAGACTCACCACTCTCTGTGAGAAAAAGTGTTTCCTCGTCTCCGTTCTAAATGGCTTACTCCTTATTCTTAAACTGTGGCCCCTGGTTCTGGACTCCCCCAACATCGGGAACATGTTTCCTGCCTCTAGCGTGTCCAAGCCACTTAACAATGTTATACAGTATGTTTCAAATCTCCTTTCCATTTTACAGGTACAGGTGTAGTGGGCCACAAAGGCCCGTTGCAGCCACCGCCCCCATCCCGGTCGTCCCATGAACTGTCGCCCCTCTCCTCGCCCGCCCTGCCCAGCCCCTGCTCCCCAGTTGGTCCCCCCCACAGCCCACCTTGAGGACACGGAAGCTAAGACACCCAGTTCTTCTTACCTCAGCCAGGGTTAATTGGCTTGGGATAAATGTAAAATTGTCCCTTGTGTGTAGGTTAGTGTGCGGGGGTCAGCATGGACTTTGTGGGCCGAAGGGCCTGTTTCTGCACTGTATCTCTGAACTAACCTAAACTAAACTAAACTAACTTCAGTTTTACATTAATATGGTCACCTAGTATGATGGTTATTAATTCTTGTACTTTTCCCCATTATATATTTATCTGTGAGTTATTGTGTTAATAGCCCTATTAAACTGTAGCATGTTAGGATATTATTGTTTCATTGAATGAATGAATGATGAATGAATGGATGAATGAATGAATGAATGGATAGGTTTATTGTCCAAGTATGTACTCATACAAGGAATTTGCCTTGGTGCTCCACTCACAAGTAACAACACGACATACAGTAAACCATTAAGAATAAAACATAAAACATTAAATATTAATAATAAAACATTATAGTTTAAACATGTGAATGAAATAAAATACCAGAGCACAAGGAGGCTACAGACTTTTGGCTGTTGAGTAGAGCAACTACTCGTGGATAAAAACTGTTTTTATGTCTGGCTGTGGCAGCTTTGACAGTCCGGAGTCGCCTTCCAGAGGGAAGTGATTCAAAGAGTTTGTGGCCAGGGTGAGAGGGGTCAGAGATGATCTTGCCCGCTCGCTTCCTGGCCCTTGCAGTGTACAGTTCGTCAATGGAGGGAAGGTTGCAGCCAATAATCTTCTCTGCTGATCGGACGATTCGCTGCAGCCTCCAGGTGTCGTGCTTGGTGGCTGAGTCAAACCAGACCATGATGGAGGAGGTGAGGACAGACTCTACGATGGCCGTGTAGAATTGGACCATCATTGCCTGTGGCAGATTGTGCTTCTTCAGCTGCCACAGGAAGTACATCCTCTGTTGAGCCTTTTTGACTGTGGAGTCGATGGTAGCCCCCCATTTAAGGTCCTTGGAGATGATGGTTCCCAGGAACTTAAAAGACTCCACAGATGTGACTGTGGTGTTGTTGATGGTGAGTGGGGGGAGGGGAGGGGGAGCTCTCCTAAAGTCTACAATCAATTCCACTGTCTTAAGAGCATTGAGCTCTAGGTTGTTACCATGGCACCAGGACACCAGCTGTGTCACTTCCTGTCTGTAGGCGGATTCCTCCCCATCCTGGATCAGTCCAATCAGGGTTGTGTCGTCCGCAAACTTGAGAAGCTTGACAGAGGTGTCTGTGGAGGTGCAGTAGTTGGTGTAGAGAGAGTAGAGGAGAGGGGAGAGTATGCAGCCTTGCAGTGCTCCTATGCTGAGTGTTTCGAGATGTGCTTTCCCAGCCTCACATGCTGCTTCCCGTCTGTCAGGAAGTTGATGTTCCACTCACAGAGGGGTTCAGGCACAGTCAACTCGGAATGTTTGGAGTGTAGTAGCTCTGGCACAATGGTGTTGAATGCAGAGCTAAAATCAACAAACAAAATTCTCACATAGGTCCCCTGGCAGTCTAGGTGCTGGAGGATGAAGTGCAGGCCCAGGTTGACTGCTTCATCCACAGATCTATTGGCCCGATATGCAAACTGCAGATGGTCCAGCAGGGAGTTTGTGATATTTTTTATCTTGATCAGCACAAGCCTTTCAAGGGTCTGCATGACTACAGTGTGACAGGCCTGTAGTCATTAAGACAATACAATACAATACAATTTAATTGTCATTTGGACCCCTTGAGGTCCAAACGAAATGCCGTTTCTGCAGCCATACATTACAAACAAATAGAACCCATCCTGGGAACAGATGCAAGGCATAATTTTAATAAACAGTCCATCACATCGCTGTGATGGAAGGCGTGTAGTCCAAATAAACTTGAGTCTCTCCACTGTATGTCGGTCCCCCCCCCCCCCCCGATGTCAGAGTCAAAGTCAAGGAATGGTAGGGCTGGCGATGGCGATTGTCCCGCGGGAATTAAAGCCACGCCAGGGTGATGCAAGGTCGCCCAAAGCCGTTCAAGGGTCTTGATGTCAGTGGACAGCCCCCAGCGTGCCTTGCTCGCAGGTACAGGTCCCTAATATTTAAGGTATAAAGGTGGCCATTGCAATAGAAGTTGCGATGGTTAAATTGTACGGTTGCTGTGAGGCCCCGCTCCTGGAGGATGGTGTATCAATTCGCCTACCAAAATAGAGAGAGTACAGAGGACTCGGGCGGGTTTCAGAACTAAGTTACAGAGTTGCAAGTTAGGGATTCCTGAAATGCGATCTCCCTCCATTGACCCGCGGGCTCCCGGTGCCGCCGTCTGCCAGACCCGCAGTTGCAGCCTCCGAATCTCCGGAGGTCGGGCCGCAGCAGCAGCAGCGCTCCACCACGGCTCCACCCGCTCCGGACTCGGCCAGCTCCGCGACGGTGAGGTGAGTCGTCGGCACCAGAGCCCCCGGTCTTCTCCTGTTGGAGGCCGCTCCTCGTTGCAGCCCCAACGAAGGTGGGGAGACGTTTTTACAATTTAAAAGGTCGGGATAGTTATATGGATGTGCAGGGAATGGAGGATTATGGTCTGAGATTTATGGGGAAGGGGAAAACGGACTAGAAGGGTCGATTTCTGCCTTTCTGTCTTTATATGGTTATGAAAGGGAGCCTTTGCTAGGTTTGCAAGGACTGGTTGAAATTGTCTGTGTAGACTGGTGCCAGTTGTTCGGCACAGAGAGAGCTGGAGGGTAGACTGATGTTGCGCAGCACGGAGGGAGTGGGTAGCGGACGAGGGCCCAGTCTTTGCAGGTTGGAGTCAGGCTGTAAGTGGGTGTGAAGTGGTGATGGGGGAGGGGGGGGAGGGGAAGGGTCAAGTCTTTGCAGACTGGAGCCATGCTGTGAGTAGGTGGGAAGTGTTGGTTGGGGAGGGGAGAAGGGGGGCACCAGGGTTATGTTTCTGTTTATCGAACCTGCAGTAGAACTCGTTCAGGTCAGCAAACGATTGTCCAAGGAGCAGGGGGGGTTTCCTCTTGTAGCTGGTGATTTCTTGCAAGCACTTCCAAACTGAAGCAGAGTCACAAGCTGGGAACTTGCCCCTCATATTCTCAGAGTACCTTTCCTTGGCAGCTCTGATTCCTTTTCTCAGCTTGTACTTGGCCTGCCTGTAGAGGTCTAGGAGTCAGTACATATGACAATTAAACACTCTCGACTACACTAACCTGTATCTATGCAACTAATTCAACACTCAGACCTGGTACAATATCTCCTCAAAGCCATTGTACCCATTGATATAAAGGACACTCAGCCTTGAAAACAGCAAACAATTTATCCAAAAACATAGAGGCAATGATGATTATAGCTTGGATCAGAAATGTTTTTGTATGGAATGAGTGATGAATATGCTGTTTGACAAGGTACTAATGGCAGATTAGTCATAGAGTCATACAGCATGGAAACAGGCCCTTCTGCCCAACTTACCCATGCCGACCAAAATGTCCCATCTAAGTTTGGCCCAAAACCTTTCCTATCCATGCACCTGTCCAAATGTGCGGCACGGTGGCGCAGCGGTAGAGTTGCTGCCTCGCGGCGCCAGAGACCCAGGTTCCATCCTGACTATGGGCGCTGTCTGTACGGAGTTTGCACGTTCTCCCCGTGACCACGTTAGTTTTCTACGGGTGCTCCGGTTTCCTCCCACACTCCGAAGACGTGCAGGTTCGTAGGTAAATTGGACTCTGTAAATAGTCAATTGTGCTTGGTGTGTGTGATAGTGCTAGTGTACGGGGTGATCGTTGGTCGGCATGGACTCAGTGGGCTGAAGGGCCTGGTTCCATGCTGTATCTGTAAAGTCAAAAGTTCAAAGTCTTTTAAATGCTATTATAGAACCTGCCTCAACTACCTTCTCCCGCAGCTCGTTCCCACCCACCCACCACATGTTTGTGTGAAAAAGTTGCCCCTCAGGCTCCTATTAAATCTTGCCCCTCTCAGCAAAAACTTATGTCCACGAGTAGTAGCTCTACTCAATAACCAAAAGTCTGTAGCCTCCTTCTGCTCTGGGATTTTATTTAATTCCCATGTTTAATCGATAATGTTTTATTATTAATGTTTAATGTTTTATATGTCATTCCTAACTGTCACTAATGTGTCATGTTGTCACCTGTGGGCGGAGCATCAAGGCAAATTCCTTGTATGTGAATATTTGGCCAATAAACGTATTTCAATCATTCATTCATTCATTCATTCATTCATTCATTCATTCATTCATTCAATCATTCATTCATTCTGGTTCTTGATTTCTCGTATTCTGGGTCGAAGATGCCCAACTTATTCCAACCTGATTTTGCATCCCATTTCATGAGTTTGATCCACAAAGGTTAGGGACAATGGGGTCCAGGACAATTAGGCAAAATAGATCCAAGGAGGACTCTCTCTAACTTCTACAGGTGCACAGTAGAGAGCATGCTGACCAGTTGCATCGTGGCTTGGTTCGGCAACTTGAGCGCCCTGGAGAGGAAAAGACTACAAAAAGTAGTAAACACTGCCCAGTCCATCATCGGCTCTGACCTTCCTTCCATCGAGGGGATTTATCGCAGTCGCTGCCTCAAAAAGGCTGGCAGTATCATCAAGGACCCACACCATCCTTGAAGGCCACACACTCATCTCCCCGCTACCTTCAGGTAGAAGGTACAGGAGCCTGAAGACTGCAACGTCCAGGTTCAGGAATAGCTACTTCCCCACAGCCATCAGGCTATTAAACCTGGCTCGGACAAAACTCTGAACATTAATAGCCCATTATCTGTTATTTGCACTTTATCAGTTTATTTATTCATGTGTGTGTATATATTTATATTATGGTAGATGGACACACTGATCTGTTTTGTAGTAAATGCCTACTATGTTCTGTATGCTGAAGCAAAGCAAGAATTTCATTGTCCTATACAGGAACACATGACAATAAACTCTCTTGAATCTTGAATCTTGAAAACTGGCTGCACAACTAGAGGCAGTTTGGTGATAGTAGTGGGTGGTTTTGGCCATTTTTCCCTCTTACAGAGACAATTCTCAAGGTTGGGTGTGGGCATCCTTGCTCCTTGCGATACACACTAATAACCTGGGTGTAAATGGGGGAAGAATGATCAGCCTGTTTACAGATAACACAGAAGATTGGTGGATTGATGAAAAATAGAAACTTAGAATAGAAAATAGGTGCAGGAGTTGGCCATTCGGCCCTTCGAGCCAGCACCGCCATTCAATATGATCATGGCTGATCATCTGTCTCTCTGAACTAAACTAAACTAAACTAAACTGCCCCAGACTCTATACACTCTCCACACACCAGGGGCAACTTAGAGTTGTCAGTTAATGACAAACGCCTTTCAGGAACTGTTGCCAGCTGTCATCAGGCAACTGAACCATCCTACCACAACTGGAGAGCAGTCCTGAGCTACTATCTACCTCATTGGAGACACCCGGCCTATCTTTGATTGGACTTTGCTGGGTTTTATCTTGCACTAAACATTATTCCCTTTATCCTGCATCTGTACACAGTGGAATGGCACGATTGTAATCTTGTAGAGTCTTTCCGCTGACTGGTTAGCACGCAACTGAAGCTTTTCACTGTACTTCTATACTATATAGAAACATAGAAAATAGGTGCGGGAGTAGGCCATTCGGCCCTTCAATGGCTGATCATCCAAAATCTGTACCCCGTTCCTGCTTTCTCCCCATATCCCTTGATTCCATTAGCCCAAAGAGCTAAATCTAACTCTCTCCTGACCACCATCCAGTCAATCGGCCTCCACTGCCTTCTGTGGTAGAGAATCCCACAGATTCACAACTCTCTGGGTGAAAAAGGTTTTTCCTCATCTCAGTCCGAAATGGCCGACCCCTTATTCTCAAACGATGACCCCGGGGATGGGCTGAAGGGCCTGTTTCCATGCTGGATCTCTGACGATGGCAGTGGGCAGGTGCTATAGACCTGCACGGGAAGGTAGAAGGGAGTCTCGGGCAGATGGGGCTCGTCAGCCTGGGAAGGCGGTCCCTCTAGGAGAGGGGAAAACTCTGATTTAAAACCTCCACCGCCTTGTGGCCATATCCAGTCATGGAAAAGGCTCCAGGATTAAACCTCAAGACAATCCGGAGTCTGAGCCCCTAAGGCAGTTTGTCGTTGTCTACAACCTCGCTCTGGCAGCTCTTGCGATGGCACTGGTGCCAAACTGTAACGGCCCTGCTGTTCCTTTGGATCGATCAGCGACGTGGAGAGGGGGGGGCGTGCTGCATGGGCAACAGCCTGTCCTCCATATGACATCGATCGCCCAGGCTTGCATCCGACCACGATGCATCACCCATGGTCAGTCATGACCGAGAGGGGCCTACTCAATTCAACGAGACAGGCAGCATCTCTGGAGAACATAGATATGTGCTATATAATTCCAAAGTATGCAGTTCCTTGTATCCTATATAAGTCCAAACCCTTCCTTTGCTGATGGGGAGACTACATTGAAGATGGAAGTCGTTGATGTAGGGCCAACATTACCAACAGAGAGAATGGAGGAACTGCAGGAGGGAGTGAATGGAAACAGAACAGGTGATCAGCCCAACTTGACCAACATGTCCCAGCTACACAAGTCCCACCTGCCTGCGCTTGGTCCATATCCCTCTAAACCTGTCCTATCCATGTACCTGTCCAAATTTTTTAAATCATTGCGACAGTCCCTGCCTCAACTACCTCCTCAGGCAGCCCGTTCCGTACACCGGCACCACCCTTTGTGTAATGAAGTTGCCCATCAGGTTCCTAAGACATCTCAGGTACACAAAAATGCTGGAGACACTCAAAGTCAAAGTCAAAGTCAAAGTAGCCTTTATTGTCATTCAGACCTGAACGAAATTTTGTTGCCTTGCAGTCATACATATAATAAAAATGACAAAAACACACAATAAACACAGACACAATAAACAGCGAGTGCAGCAGCATCTATGGAGCGAAGGAGATAGGCAACGTTTCGGGCCGAAACCCTTCTTCAGACTGATGACATCTTCCTCGCCTCACCATAAACGTATGTCCTCTGTCTCTCAATTCCTCTACTCGGGGCAAGAGACTCTGAATGTACCCGGTCAATTCCTTTGTACACCTCTACAAGATCACCCCCTCATCCTCCTGCGCTCCTAGGAATGGAGTCCCAGCCTATTATTGTATTATTCCCTTGCACAATAAGGTGTAACTGCTCGCCGCGTGACAGATTGCCGTTAAACCAAGCGCCGGCCAGTTAGGTTCTGGGAATCGCAGAGGTTATTTTGGAACAGACCCATTGATGTGAAGGACAAGTACTGTTTCTCCGAGCTGGGTCCCACTTTCATTTTCGCCTATGAATGGTGGCCGGGCTCCAACGTTTTAAGCTGCCACATTTATTTCCGAGCCATCGCAACCCGGGCAAGCGTTTGGATTGCTTTGTTGTGAAAGATTTGATTGAAGAGCAAGCACTGAGAGAGATAGTTTGCCATGCATGTTGATATCCCTTCCCCTATTGTGCCACAGACATTACTAAAGCCCAGCTGCACACCTCCACATGGTTGCCAAGGTGCCCGAACGCACGCCTGAATCCAAACAAAAAAAAATAGCGCATGCAGGAACTGCAGATGCTGGTTTAAACCGAAGATGGGCACTAAATGCTGGAGCAACTCAGCGGGACAGGCAGCATCTCTGGAGAGAAGGAATGGGTGACGTTTTGGGCCGAGACCCTTCTTCAAATTTTAAATAACACACATTATAATTTGACTGATGAGAATTATTTCAATGCAAGAAAAAAGATGTGAATCTGTGGAGCCAATTCTCTGGATGCTTTCAAGAGAGTTGGATAGAGCTCTTAAAGATAGCGGAGTCAAGGGAGAAGGCAGGAACGGGGTACTGATTGTGGATGATCAGCCATGATCACATTGAATGGCGGTGCTGGCTCGAAGGGCCGAATGGCCTACTCCTGCACCTATTGTCTATTGTCTATTGTCTATTTCTCGTTTTAGTTCTGGGCGAGACGACAATGGGTGAAGAGAGAGAGAGAGAGAGAGTGGGAAGAGGGGTTGAATTTCTCGTGGAAGATGCATAGAAGGTCGATGGGTAGCGATGAGGAGAAGGTGTTAAAGTGAAGGTGCAGTTCTGCCTGAGCGACGGAGTGGATATGCAGCTTTGTGAGGAGGTTCTGTCGATGCCATGATGCATCTTGGCACGTTGCGATGCTGCTATATAGCACTGCGGTTGCTAGGAGACGGAGCCTGGGCCCGATGAATCAAAGCATTGTTTACAGTAAGCGGTTCAGTCCCTCATGCTGCCTCGTCACATTGCTACACACACACACACACACACACACACTCTCTCTCCACACAAGGGGGGCTACCAGCTCCCAGGACAAAGGGAACAGATTCCCCCTCCCACCAACTCCGCACCCGGTATCTGAGGGGCACAGAAGTGCCTGGCACCCTCTCCCAGGCCCCAGCCCCCCTCTTTGTCCCTCCGCTCCTACCCTCTAACGCAGCACGTAACCTTGGCAGCTCTCGGGGCTGGCCTCCGCACACCCAAAGCCTTTTTTTTCCAAACAGGGAGCAACTCAGCTCTGCTGACAATGCTCCCTTTGTTTTGTTCTCCCGGCAAGCTGTGCCCCCCCCCCCCCCTCCATCACCGTCCCAACGGCAGGCTTTACTGCGCGTTTTTACTTTAGCTTAGTTTAGAGATTCAGCGCGGAAACAGGCCCCTCGGCCCATCGAGTCCGCACCGACCAGCGATCCCCGCACACTAACACTATCCTACACACACTAGGGGCAATTTACAATTGCACCCAAAGCCAATTATCCTACAATCCTGCGCGTCTTTGGAGTGAGGGAGGAAACCGGAGCGCCCGGAGAAAACCCACGCAGGTCACGGGGAGAGAACGTGCAAACTACATTCAGACAGCACCAGTAGTCAGGATCGAACCTGGGTCTCTGTTGCTGTGAGGCAGTAACTCCGCCCCGAGCTCCCGGTTTGGAATGGATTCAGGGGGTTGGTGGTGGGGGGGGGTTTGGGGAGTTGGTCGCAAAGAGAGTGACGCTAGGGAGACCCTGGGGTCAGCTGGTGAAGGAGGGGCAGGTGACTCCCAGAACTCGGCCTCCTCCCGTTCACTTGGCTCAGCACCGTTCACCCACTTAACCATTGAATGGCTGAGGTGCCGGTCATAGAGTCAGAGTGATACAGCGTGGAAACAGGCCCTTCAGCCCAACATGCCCCAGCTACACGAGTCCCACCCGCTCACATTTGGCCCCTGCCCATCCAAACCTGTCCTATCCATGCACCATGTATCAATGAAACTTTGTCAGCACCCTTTATCTGGCCACTATTTGCATACCTTGGGTACCCTAGCAAAGAATTTCACTGTAACTTCTCACAGGTGACAATAAAATAGTCCATTCCATTCCACATCTGTTTCTTAAACGTTGGGATAGTCCCAGCCTCAGCTACCTCCTCTGGCAGATCCTTCGTGGTCGGAGATTCTTTCTTTTTTTCATTCGATCTAAGTAAGTAAGTACGTTTATTGGCCAAGTATTCACATACAAGGAATTTGCCTTGGTGCTCCGTCCACAAGTAACAACATGACATACAGTGACAGTTACGAAAACACTAAACATTAATAATAATAAAACATTAATGATAAAACACCATTGATCAAACATGTGAACCAACAAAATACCAGATCAAAGGGAGGATACAGATTTTTGGCTGTTGAGTAGAGCAACTACTCGTGGATAAAAACTGTTTTTATGTCTGGCTGTGGCAGCTTTGACAGTCCGGAGTCGCCTTCCACAGGGAAGTGATTCAAAGAGTTTGTGGCCAGGGTGAGAGGGGTCAGAGATGATCTTGCCCGCTCGCTTCCTGGCCCTTGCAGTGTACAGTTCATCAATGGAGAGAAGGTTGCAGCCAATAATCTTCTCTGCTGATCGGACGATTCGCTGCAGCCTCCAGGTGTCGTGCTTGGTGGCTGAGCCAAACCAGACCATGATGGAGAAGGTGAGGACAGACTCCACGATGGCCGTGT
>NC_073415.1:944296-986796 GCF_028641065.1 Leucoraja erinaceus | reverse complement strand
TAGCATATGATGAGCGTTTGACGTTTGACAGCACTGGGCCTGTACTAACTGGAGTTTAGAAGGTTGTGGGGGGACCTCATTGAAACTTACAGAATAATGAAATGCCTGGATAGAGTGGATGTGGAGAGGATGTTTCCACTGGTGGGAGAGTCTAGGATCAGAGGGCACAGCCTCAGAATTAAAGGGCGCTCTTTTAGAAAGGAGGTGAGGAGGAACTTCTTTAGTCAGTGGGTAGTTAATCTGTGGAACTCATTGCCACAGAGGGCTGTGGAGGCCAAGTCAGTGGATATTTTTATGGCAGAGATAGACAAATTCTTGATTAGAACGGGTGTCAAGGGTTATGGGGAGAAGGCAGGGAAAAGGGATTAGGAGGCAGAGATCAGCCATGACTGAATGGCGGTGTGGACTCGATGGGCCGAATGGCCTAATTCTACTCCTATAACTTATGAAGACAGACACAAAATGCTGGAGTAACTCAGCGGGACAGGCAGCATCTCTGGATAGAAGGAATGGGTGACGTTTCAGGTCGAGACCCTTCTGCACAACCGAAATGTCACCTATTCCTTTTCTCCAGAGTTTTGAAGAAGGGTCTTGACCCGAAAAGTCCCCCCCATGCCTTCTCTCCATGGATGCTGCCTGTCCCGCTGAGTTACTCCAGCATTTTGTGTCTGTCTAAAGACAGCTCTATATTTAGACTGCTACTGCCTTCAAGTAAGGCCCAAAGCTTTCCTCACATATTTATCTACTGACAACGGCCAGAGACACACAATAAAGTCACTATTTTGAGCCTAAACTTGAAAGAAATTTGAATAAGATTCGAAAAACAAAACGATGAAAAATACGAATCACGAAACAGGCCTCGGGGGGAAAAGACAAAACTAAATTAAAATTACACAACACCAATGTTCCCAATTCTTTCAAGTATAACCAAATGTAACCAAATTTACAAAAAAAGCTTCATTTTAATAATTTTTAAAAATTACCTTCTTGTATACTAATCTATACTGCAGCACAATGGCACAGTTGTAGAACTGCTGCCTCACAGCGCTAGAAACCCTGGTTCGATACCCGATTTTGGATGCTGTCTGTGTGGAGTTTGCATGTTCTCCCTGTGACTGCATGGGTTTCCCCCAGGTGCTCCAGTTTTCCTCCCACATCCCAAAGACGTGCAGGTTTGTAGGTTAATTGGCCCTCAGTAAATTGCCCCCTAGTGCGTAGGGAGTGGATGAGAAAGTGGGATAACATGTGAAAGGGCCGGCATGGACTCGGTGGGCCGAAGGGCCTGTTTCCATGCTGTCGCTAAAGTCTAAACTGTAAGAAACGAATAAAGTCCTGGGCACCATCATTCCTGACGACATCCTCGTAAATCTTTCCTGCCGCCTTTCCGGCTTAATGGCATCTTTCCCACAGCAGGCTGGCCAAAGCAGATTGCCAGGGAACACAGATTGCAAGGGAACACAAAATGCAGGAGTAACTCAGCGGGTCAGGCAGCATCTTTGGAGAGAAAGAATAGGTGACGTTTCAGGTCGGGACCCTTCTTCAGACCAGAAACGTCACCCATTCCTTCTCTTCAGAGTTGCTGCCTGTCCCATAGAAACATAGAAACATAGAAAATAGGTGCAGGAGGAGGCCATTCGGCCCTTCGAGCCAGCACCGCCATTCAGTATGATCATGGCTGATTGTCCCCAATCAATAACCCGTGCCTGCCTTCTCTCCATATCCCTTGATTCCACTAGCCCCATGAGCTCTATCTAACTCTCTCTTAAATCCATCCAGTGACTTGGCCTCCACTGCCCTCTGTGGCAGGGAATTCCACAAATTCACAACTCTCTGGGTGAAAATGTTTTTTCTCACCTTAGTCTTAAATGACCTCCCCTTTATTCTAAGACTGTGTGGCCCCTGGTTCTGGACTCGCCCAACATTGGGAACATTTTTCCTGCACCTAGCTTGTCCAGTCATTTTAGAAGTCCCGCTGAGTTACTCCAGGTCTATCTTCGGTTTAAACCCGCATGTGCAGTTCTTTCCTGCACGGGTTGCAATGGTGCAGAATGCAAGGGAGAAACGTTAGATTCTGACGCATCGGTGGATTGGGAACTGATGCAAGGCTGCTGGAGCAGAGGGAATGTATTACTCCATGAACCAAGTTGATCATTGCCCAAACCCAAACTCAATAGAAACAATCCTCTTACATTGAGGCAAAGTCATAGCGTCATGGAATGATACAGCGTGGACACAGGCTCTTCAGCCAAACTTGCCCACACCAACCAACATGTCCCATCCACACTAGTCCCACCTGCCCAAAGATCCTATAGCGGAGCAAGATAGACCACTCCTTCTAAATGCAATGGGCTGACGTGTAGTACGCAACGGAGTCATTGGGCCTTTTTTCATCCATTTCCGTAACCCGACCCGACCCGACTCGCAGTGTAATCAGCGTTGCAGGGGAACAGTTTGTTTTAATGTTCTCTGGTTGGTGGTGGACGAATACACTTTAGAGGGGTTTCACAGGCTATTGGTTGTGCATTTGGGAGGCAAGATAGCTTTTTGGAAGTATGTAAGTAGGTTGGAAGAAGCCGCAGGGAGTCTCAGTCAGGGACATCGGTTCTGGACTCCCCCCGATGTTGGGGGAATCCTGAACTAGGGGCTACAGTTTAAGAATAAGGAGTAAGGAGATGAGGAAACACTGATTGGTGAGTCTGTGGAATTATCTGCCTCAGAGGGCGGTGGAGGCAGGTTCTCTGGATGCTTTCAAGAGGGAGCTAGATAGGGCTCTTAAAGATAGCGGAGTCAGGGGATATGGGGAGAAGGAAGGAACGGGGTATTGATTGGGGATGATCACATTGCTGGCTCGAAGGGCCGAATGGCCTACTCCTGCACCCATTGTCTATTGTCTATTGTCTATGACAGAACATTAAATATAGAACCGAACATAGAACTTAGTACATAGAGCATAGAATAGTCCAGCCCAACAACAGGCCATTCGGCCCACTACATTTGTGCCGAACATGATGACAAGTCTCATCTGCCCGCACATGAACCATACCCTTATCCCAGATCCATATCCATATTAATTGGACCCTATTGTATACAGGGGAGGTGCATTCAACAATGTCGACAGTGCTTAGTTGTCCCATGCACTGGGAATGGAGCAATAAACGCAGCGGGTAGAGCTGCTGCCTCACAGCGCCAGAGAACCGGGTTTGATGCTGACCTTCAGTGCTGCCTGTGTGGAGTTGGCACGTTCTCCCCGTGACCACGTGGATTTACAGAGGGCCAGTTAACCTACAAATCCACACGTCTCTTTTGGGATGTGGGAGGAAACGGGGCACCTGTAAAAATCTGTAACTTGCCCCCCTGGTGTGCAGGGAGTGGACGCTAAATATAGAATGACAAAAGGTAGACAAAGGTGCTGGAGAAACTCAGCGGGTGCAGCAGCATCTGTGGAGCGAAGGAAATAGGCAACGTTTCGGCCCGAAACCCTTCCGGGTTTCGACCCGAAACGTTGCCTATTTCCTTTGGGTTTGTCGTGCTATGTTTAGTGCCCACTTCCTGCCTACATCACTGCCCCGCGCGGCTTGGAATGGCCGCGGGACTCTGCGAGCGCACGCCGGGGGCTCTAACACCAAGAACCCGGTGTGCGACCTTGCATCACCCGGCGTGGCTTTAATGGCCGCGGGACAATCGCCATTGCCAGCCGGGGGCTTTGACTTTGACTCTGACATCGGGGGGGGGGGGAGGGGGGAGGAGAGTGCAGTGGAGAGATAAAGTTTATTTGGCCTTCCATCACAGCAATGTGATGGATGTTTATGTAAATTATGTTGTGTCTTGGGTCTATTTGTTTGTAATGTATGGCTGCAGAAACGGCATTTCGTTTGGACCTCAAGGGGTCCAAATGACAATTAAATGTATCTTGTATCTTGTATCTTGTATCTTGTCTACCTTCTACTTTCCAGCATCTGCAGTTCCTTCTTAAATAGAAAGATAAAACCCAGCCTCACTGGGTGATCGATGATCAGTGTGGGCTCAGCGGGCCTAAGGGCTTGTTTCCATTAAATTAAAAAATAAATTAAAAATTTAATTAAAAGTTAAGCAATAATACAATTAATTATTAATTATATTAGATAACCATCATAAAACAAACTTAAGGGGGGGGGGAAGGTTTAATAGGAACCCAAGGGGTAAAGGGCGTGTCCCACTTTCATGAGGTAATGTTTTCCCCTGATTCAAACCCGCAGAATGTTGTTAACGAGTCCGTGGATATAGCGTAGCTACCCGTTATACCAGCCGTAGGTACACGGGGCATCAGGTAAGTCGGGACGTTTTTTCCAGCCCGATAAAAAATGTCCACGAGTAAAAAAAATGGTCGGGATGAAACATAGAAACATAGAAACATAGAAAATAGGTTCAGGAGTAGAGGCCATTCGGCCCTTCGAGCCTGCACCGCCATTTGATATGATCATGGCTGATCATCCAACTCAGTATCCCATCCCTGCCTTCTCTCCATACCCCCTGATCCCTTTAGCCACAAGGGCCACATCTAAATCCCTCTTAAACATAGCCAATGAACTGTGGCCTCAACTACCTTCTGCGGCAGAGAATTCCACAGATTCACCACTCTCTGTGTGAAAAATGTTTTCCTCATCTCGGTCCTAAAAGTCTTCCCCCTTATCCTTAAACTGTGACTCCTTGTCCTGGATTTCCCCAACATCGGGAACAATCTTCCTGCATCTAGCCTGTCCAACTTAAGAATTTTGCAAGTTTCTATAAGATCCCCCCTCAGTCTTCTGAATTCCAACGTGTACAAGCCGAGTCTATCCAGTCTTTCCTCATATGAAAGTCCTGCCATCCCAGGAATCAGTCTGGTGAACCTATAAATAATTAAGTGGGCCAGGCCCTTAACCTTTTACACAAAGGGTGGTGGATGTGTAGAACATACTGCAAAAAGGCTCCGTGACCCTCCAGAGATTGTGACCTGTGAGCAGCACGGTGGTGCAGCGGGCAGAGTTGCTACCTTACAGCGCCAGAGACCCGGGTTCCATCCTGACCTCGGCAACTATCTGTGTGGAGTTTGCACGTTCTCCCCGTGGCCTGCGCGGGTTTACTCCGGGCGCTCCGGTTTCCCCCCACACTCCAAAGACGTCCAGGGTTGTAGTTTGTACTGAGTATGTAGGACAGGACTAGTGTACGGGGATCGCTGGTCGGTGTGGACTAGGTAGGCCGAAGAGCCTGTTTCCACGCTGTATCTCAAAACTAAACTACGCTCAGCTGAAGGATACTGTCCTAACTTCAAATTTACCTCAAGCTTCACAGGGTTTGGAGGCTAATTGGCTTGGTGTGAAATTGTAAATTGTCCCTAGTGTGTATTGCCACTAGGGGTGCTGCATTGACGGCAGCCTCTGTCTGTTTTTCTGTCATTTTCTTTTATTTTTAGTCAGTTTTAAAAGTTTTTGTTGGAGATTTCTTTAGCTTTTCTATGTGGGGAAGAGGGGGCAGGTTAAGGGGGAAACCATTTCTCAGTCACTTCCCGGCAAGGACGAGCCTATTCTCCGAGACGGGTCCTCGACCCGCCATCTTGTGGCCTACCACCTGGATTGGAGCGGCCTTTCCTGCCGGGGATCCGGACCAGAGCTTCAGCAGCGGCGGCACAGCGCTGGATTCACCGCGGAGCGGGCGATTGCGTACCTGGGAACGCCGTTTGAAGCTCCGTCCGGAGTGTTGGGTCTTCTGCTTCAACATCGGAGCTGTGGTTCAGATTCAGATTCAGATTGAGATTCAGATTCAGATCAGATTCAGATTCAGATTCAACTTTAATTGTCATTGTCAGTGTACAGTACAGAGACAACGAAATGCAGTTAGCATCTCCCTGGAAGAGCGACATAGAATATGATTTCAATAAATAAATCTATTTACATGTATACAGTCATAGTGTTTTTCCTGTGGGAGGAGTGTCCGGGGGGGGGGGGTGATTGGCAGACACCGAGGTACGTTGTTGAGTAGAGTGACAGCCGCCGGGAAGAAGCTGTTCCTGGACCTGCTGGTCCGGCAACGGAGAGACCTGTAGCGCCTCCCGGATGGTAGGAGGGTAAACAGTCCATGGTTGGGGTGAGAGCAGTCCTTGGCGATGCTGAGCACCCTCCGCAGACAACGCTTGCTTTGGACAGACTCAATGGAGGGGAGCGAGGAACCGGTGATGCGTTGGGCAATTTTCACCACCCACTGCAGTGCTTTCCGGTCGGAGACAGAGCAGTTGCCGTACCATACTGTGATACAGTGGGTAAGGATGCTCTCGATGGTTTGTAGAGCTTCCAGCGCGGGCGGCGCTGACTTCAACATCGCGGAGTCCGGGGGCCCTTTGCCAAGGGCCGCCAACGTGCCATTTCACTGTACCCATCGGGACATGTGACAAATAAATGTATCTTGTATCGGATGATGCTAGTGTACGGGGAGCACTGGTCAGCATGGACTTGGTGGGCCGAAGGGCCTGTTTCCATGCTGTTTCCCTAAACTAAACCAAATTAAACAAATATATGGGTAATTAATGGTCGGAGCGGGGGCCTGTTTCCACGCTGTATATCGAAGCAAAAGGAGTAGATGTTGACATTTAACTCAGAGTGACACATCAAACAGCCTCCCACTCCCTCAGCCTAGCTCTGAACACACCGGGGCATCAGTTACCAAACCGCAAGCACTGAGGTTAACACTGTGGTTTAAAGTGTATTGTGCAAAGATCAAAGTGAACTGAGGGTCTGGGGAAGAAAGCACTTAACGTTAATTGTCACTTCCTGGTCGGAAAAGACAGGCTTCCTCTCAGCAAACGTACAGAGTGAGTCTTCACTCAGTGGCCGTCAGCAGGTCAAGCTGGAGATGTAGAAATAGACTGGAGGAGATGGATCTCCCAAAGACATGAAGGCATTTCTCTCATTCCTGCCATCACAGGCTGCCTGGGATATCAGTAACATGTACGTACGGCACGGTGGCGCAGCGGTAGAGTTGCTGCCTTACAGAGCTTGCAGCGCCGGAGACCCGGGTACGATCCCGACTACGGGCGCTGTCTGTACGGAGTTTGCACGTTCTCTTCGTGACCTGCGTGGGTTTTCTCTGAGATCTTCAGTTTCCTCCCCACATTCCAAAGACGTACAGGTTTGCAGGTTAATTGGCTTGGTGTAAAATGGAAAATGGAAATTGTCCAGAACCAGGGGCCACACACAGTTTAAGAATAAGGGGTAAGCCATTTAGAACGGAGACGAGGAAACACTTTTTCTCACAGAGAGTGGTGAGTCTGTGGAATTCTCTGCCTCAGAGGAAGCAGGTTCTCTGGATACTTTCAAGGGAGAGCTAGATATTGCTCTAAAAGATAGCGGAGTCAGGGGAGAAGGCAGGAACGGGGTACTGATTGAGGATGATCAGCCATGATCACATTGAATGACGGTGCTGGCTCGAAGGGCCGAATGGCCTCCTCCTGCACCTATTGTCTATTGTCTATTGTCCCAAATGTGTGTAGGATAGTGTTAGTGTGTGGGGATCGCACGTCGGTGCGGACTAGGTGGGCCTGCCCTGTATCTCTAAACTAAACTCAACTCAACTATAGGATATAGAACATAGCAGAGGCCATTCGGCCCACAATATCCATGATCCATGAGCACAAGATGCGAAGATAAGCTAATCTCCTCTACATGACAAGGCTGTTTCACAAATGACTACAGTAAAAACAGTTTAGTTTAGTTCCGATTCAGATTCAATTTTAATTGATACAGCGCAGAAACAGACCCCTTCGGCCCATCGAGTCCGCACCTACCAGCGATCCCCGCACACTAGCACTATCCAACACACACTGGGGACAAATTACACTTATACCACGCCAATTAGCTTACCAATCTGTACGTCTTTTGTGTGAGGAGGAGACCGGAGCACCCGGAGAAAACCCACGCAGGTCACGGGGAGAACGTGCAAACTCCAGACAAACAGCACCCGTAGTCAGGATGGAACCCGGGTCTCTGGCGCTGTGAGGCAGCAACTCTACCGCTGCACCACCGTGCCGTTATAAATCCTAGACATAAACTTGAAAAACTCAATAGCATCGTAGTAAAAATCAGTAAAGCCCAGATGAGGTAATACAAACTATGTCTGAAACATTGGTAACATT
The DNA here is from genome assembly GCF_028641065.1 of Leucoraja erinaceus. NCBI lineage: Eukaryota > Metazoa > Chordata > Chondrichthyes > Rajiformes > Rajidae > Leucoraja > Leucoraja erinaceus. The sequence goes on along the minus strand of NC_073415.1, from coordinate 978,653 downwards.
TCACATTGATACCTTTTGGTAAATTCCTTTAACAGAACACAGAACAGTACAGCACGGGAACAGGCCCTTTGGCCCACAATGTCTGTGCTCAACATGATGCCATTACTTTAGTCTAATTTACTGTCAGTTAACTAATCTCATCTGCATGCACAGCATACAGTTATAAAGTCATAGAGTGACACAGTGTGGAAACAGGCCCTTCAGCCCATCTTGCCCACACCGACCAACGTCCCAGCTACACTAGAATTAGAACTAGAATTAGAATTACCTTTATGGTCCCACCTGCTTGCATTTGGTCCATATCCCTCCAAACCTGTCCTATTGATGTACCTGTCTAACTGTTTCTTAAACGTTGGGATAGTCCCAGCCTCAACTACCTCCTCTGGCAGCTCGTTCCATACACCCACCACCCTTTGTGTGGAAAAAGTTACCCCTCAGACTCCTATTAAATCTTTTCCCCTTCACCTTCTCCAAAGACGTATAGGCATGCAGATTGATTAGCTTGGTGTATGTGTACATTGTCCCTAGAGTGAGTCCCTAGAGTTGTCCCTAACTAGTGTGTAGTGTGCGGGGATCGCTGGTCGGTGCGGACTCGGTGGGCCGAAGGGCCTGTTTCCGTGCTGTATCTCTAAACTAAACTAAACTAAACATGACCCTGCAAAGCCATGCGGCATCTGCCTTCACCACCGCCTCCACTCACCCCTCCTACCCACCTCCAGAAGCATCACCTCCAGAAGCCAGTGCTGCAGCAATGGTTGTCAGTGCATCCTTCACCCAGGCCCAGAGTTGCTGATCAAGGTCATGTGAGGTCATATCGACCGTGTCAAGCTGGGAAACATAAACTGTGTGAAGTAATCTGGAGTTCTGCAAAAAAACAAGCGTTTGGCAATAAGCAGCGGGGTTATCCAGGAACATATCTGTTTGCCGAGTCTCCTGGGGGGGATGAGACACTGTCCTGACCTGACCTGCCCTAGATATGATTTAAGATAGGCAGCAACTGAACTAACTGTTTGCTAAGATAGTGTGGCAATAGTATTGCATCATTATCGCCCCGCCAAAGGCTTCATAGAACATGGAAAACTACGGCACAAAAACAGGCCCTTCAGCCCACTATATCTGTGCTGAACATGATACGAGGAACCACAGATGATTTTGTGTGATTTGGACAGGTACATTTTTTGTGATTTGGACAGGTTTGGAAGGACAAGGGGCAAAATGCGGGGACATGGGGCTTAGCTTAGTTGGGGCAGCTTGGACAAGTTGTGCCTGCTTGCGCATTGCGTGACTCTGTCATGGGCCTGGCCCAGTGGCAATTTTTTAGGCAACTGCCGGTGAGTCATGGTCATAGCAGGTCACCAAAAAACTGGCGACAACCTACGACAGCCCCTGCGTCAGGAGAAGTCACGCTACTACGCTCAATGGCGTCAAACCCACTGACGCGCGAAAATTTTCAACATGTCGAAAATTTATCAGCAACCGGAAAGACACTACAACTGTACAACTGAGGAGACGACTCCCGGTGACCACCGGCGAACATGTGGCGACTTCGGTAGTTGCCGAATAAATCACCTAAGTGGGACAGGCCCGTAACGCTACGATTTGATAGCATGCAGGACGAGGCTTTTCACTGTACCTCGGTACACGTGACAATCAGAAAACTACATCGCAACACTGAAGCACAGAAGGATCCCGGATCTTGGGTCAAAGATTGGAACAATAAGTGTGGGGTGGCTGGTCTGGTCTATTGTGTGTTGGATGCACTGGTCACGGCTGCCATCAACAGTAGTGCAGCTGCCTCCTTCTTTGGAGAGACAGGGCGGAAACAGGCCCTTCAGCCCACTGAGTCTGCACTATCCTACACAGTCGAACACGCTCACACACACACACACACACACACACGCACGCACACACACACACACACACACACACACACACACACACACACACACACACACACACACACACACACACACACACACACACACACACACACACACACACACGCACACACACACGCACGCACACACGCACGCACGCACGCACGCACGCACGCACACACACACACACACACACACACACACACACACACACACACACACACACACACACACACACACACACACGCACACACACACACACACACACACACACACACACACACACACACACACGCACACACACACACACACACACACACACACACACACACGCACACACACACACACACACACACACACACACACACACGCGCACGCACCCCCACCCACCCCCTCACCCGCACCCGCCACCTCACCCCCACCCCCACGCACGCACACCCGCCCGCACGCACACACCCCCACGCGCACCCGCACACACGCGCACACACGCACACACACACACAATTACACACACACACACGCACACACACACACACGCACGCACACGCACACACACACACACACACATACTCACACTAGGGACAATTTACAATTTTACTGAAGCCAATTAGCCTGCAAGCCTTCATGTCTTTGGAGTGTGGCGGGAAACCAGAGCACCCGGAGAAAACCCACACAGGTCACGGGGAGAACTTTCAATAACCTATGATGAGTGTTTGACGGCACTGGGCCTGAACTCGCTGGAGTTTGGAAAAATGAGGGGGGGGACCTCATTGAAATGTACAGAATAGTGAAAGGCTTGGATAGAGTGGATGTGGAAAAGATGTTTCCACTAGTGGAAGAGTCTAGGACTAGAGGTCATAGCCTCAGAATTATAGGAAGGAGATGAGGAGGAATTTTCTTTGAGGAATTTCTTTGTAAGGCAGGGCGACCCCTTTGTGAATCTGTGGAATTCCTGCTTCTAGCCTGTCACAAGAATTTTGTGTTGCTAGGCCAATCCATCAAATTCTAGTATATCTATTCTAAGGCAGTCCTGATAGATCAGAACCTTCTTGATCAGGCAATAATGGGTTCCTCAGGTTATGGGGACCAGGCACTGCCCGCAATCCAGGGTGTTCTCAGGAGGGTAGAGAGTAGAACCTCAGACCTATATCGAATCCTCGGAGTAGCATACCATTTGATGGCTGATCAGACCATGATCGAATGGCCTAACTTCTGGGTCCTATCACTTATGATCTTATCATCTTATGACATGATCTTATGAGGAGGCCCAGGACAGAAAGGTCAGTGTGAGAATGGGAAGGAGAATTAAAATGGTTCGCACCGGGCAGCAAGGTGTTGCAGCAGTAGAGTTGCTGCCTCACAGCGCCAGAGACCCGGGTTCAATCCTGACCACGGGTGCTGTCTGTACAGAGTTTGTACCTTCTCCCTGTGACTGAATGGGTTTTCTCCGGGTGCTCCGGTTATCTCCCACATCCCAAAGACGTGCAGGTTTGTAGGTTAATTGGCTTGGGTAAAATTGTCCCTGGTGTTTTAGTGTACGGGGATCGCTGGTCGGCACGGACTAGGTGGGCCGAAGGGCCTGCTTCCACGCTGTAACTCTAAAGTCTAATGCCTAAAGTAAGTTCGTTTGACCAGCTGTGATGTCACAAAATCACTTGTAATAGTAGATTTATGCCATTCGGCCCATCTAGTCTGTGTCATTCAATCATGGCTGATCTCTGCCTCCTAACCCCATTTTCCTGCCTTCTCCCCATAACCCTTGACACCCGTTCTAATCAAGAATTTGTCTATCTCTGCCTTAAAAAAATATCCACTGATTTGGCCTACACCGCCTTTTATGGCAATGAGTTCCACAGATTCACCACCCTCTGACTAAAGAAGTTCCTCCTCACCTCCTTTCGAAATGAGCGCCTTTTAATTCTGAGGCTGTGACCCTCTGGTCCTAGACTCTCCCACCAGTGGAAACATCCTTTCCACATCCATTCTATCTGTGCCTTTATTCTGTAAGTCCTGAATTCCCGATTTCCTTAATTCCTGATGTCAACAGGGAAATGGAGCAAGCCTTGGCGGACTAAGCGTAAGTGTTTGGTGAGTGTTCGGAGAAGATTTACGAGGATGTTGCCAGGACTAGAGGGTGTGAACTATAGGGAGAGGTTGAGCAGGCTGGGTCTCGAATCCTTGGAGCGCAGGAGGATGAGGGGTGATCTTATAGAGGTGAATGAAATCATGAGAGGAATACATCGGGTAGATACCCAGAGTAGGTGAATTGAGGACCAGAGGACATAGGTTTAAGGTGAAGGGGAAAAGACTTAATTGGAATTTTTTTCACACAGAGGGTGGTGTGTGTATGGAACGAGCTGCCAGAGGAGGTAGTTGAGGCTGGGTAGACAAAAGTGCTGGAGAAACTCAGCGGGTGCAGCAGCATCTATGGAGCGAAGGAAATAGGCAACGTTTTAGGCCAAAACCCTTCTTCAGACTGAATAAATAAATAGTTTGTAAATAAATAGTTGAGGCTAGGACTATCCCAACGTTTAAGAAACAGTTAGACAGGTACATGGATTTGGTGGGATAGTAATCTGGAACTAGTCTAGCTGGGACGTGTGGGCAAGTTGGGCCGAAGGGCCTGTTTCCACACTGTATCACTCTATGACTCTATGAAATGGTTAATTGGTGAGATAAGCAGGCAGCAGGAGCCCAGCGCCGATGTGGTTAATGCCGGCTTTTACTGGGTGTACTTTGCAGAATATCAAACAGCCGGCTCGGTATGCTTGGAGAAGCTTCCAAATGGGACCTCGGCCAAATCCACCATCTGCTTTCAGTTTTATTTTTCTACCCAACTCGAACTGCGCGCAGAGCTATCTCTGCGAACAGCCCATCTTGTCTCCAGCCCGGGTTTAATGGAACCATTTTCAGCAACCCTCACCCACAGACCGAGAGCTGACCCAGCGGAGCACAGGCTGCCGGAGAACTTGTAGCGGTGAATGTCACCCATTCCTTCTCTCCAGAGATGCTGCCTTGTGCCACTTACCGAGTTACTCCAGCATTTTGTGTCTATCTTCCATCAACTTGTAAACCTTTCACTCTCTGTCGTAAGAAGGTGCAGACTCTCATGGGCTCCGTCCTGTCCAATACATCGGAAACACACGGAAAATCTCCTGCGTTGAATTTTAATTTAGTTTCGTTCAGTTTAGTTTGGAGATACAGCACGGAAACAGGCCCTTCGGCCCACCGTGTCCGCGCCAACCTGCGATTCCCGCACAGCAACACTACCCGACACAAACCAGGGGCAATTTACAATTGTACCGAGGCCAATTAGACTACAACCCTGCACGTCTTTGGGATGTGGGAGGAAACCGGAGCACCCGGAGAAAACCCACGCAGGTCACAGGGAGAACGTACAAACCCTGTACAGACAGCGCCCGTGGTCAGGATCGAAACTGGGTCCTTGGCGCTGTGAGGCAGCAACTCTACCGCTGCGCCACCATGCCTTCTTACCATTCACGGAACTCTGTCATACGGAATGAGGCCATTCAGCCCAATATTCATACAGCCTTGGTCCACCTCCTCCTTCACCATGCCATCCAGCCCATCTCCCACATAGAGTAATACAGCACGGCAACAGGCCCTTCAGCCCAACCTGTACATGCCGACCAATATGTCCCATCAAAGCCCACAGTAGGCCCATATCCCTCTAAACCTTTCCTATCTATGTACCTGTCCAAACATCTCTTAAATATTGTGACTAAAACGCACCTACAACACACTCTTTTGTTTCCTGCATAAAACTTTATAGATTTTGGAGTGATATTTTTGAAATATTTACAAAATTATTTAAGATAAGAATGGAACCTAATACTGAAAAGATTATATTTGGAGTAATGGAAGATGGGAATAAATTGAACACATCTCAAAATGTATTTTTTTAATTATGGTTTAATAATAGCAAAAAAATTAATATTTAAAAAAAAATTAAAAAATATATATTTTTAATTAAAAAAATATATTGTTACTGTACCTGCCACAACTACCTCCTCTGGCAGCTTGGTCCATATATCTTTGATTTTTTTGTGTGAAAAAGTCAACCTCTTAAAGTCACAGAGTCATGCAGCACAGAAACAGGCCCTTCGGCCCATCTCACCCATGCCAACCAAGATGCCCCATCTAAACTAGTCCTATTTGCTTGTGTTTGGCCCATATCCTTCTAAACCTTTCCTATCCATGTCCCTGTCCAGATTTTTTTAATTAAACACTGTTATAGTATCTGCCTCAACTACCTCCTCTGGCAGCTCGTTCCATACACCCACCACGATCTGTGTGAAAACATTGCCCCTCAGATTCCGAATACATCTTTCACCTCTCACCTTAAACCAATGCCCTCTAGTATTTGATTCCCCCACTCTGGGTAAAAGGCTTTTAGCATTCACCATATCTATTCCCCTCATGGTCTTATACACCTCTAACTAAACTAAACTAAACCTCGATAAGATCACCCCTCATCCTCCTGCACTCCAAGGAATAAAGTCCTAGCCTTTTTTTAGTTTAGTTTAGTTTAGAGATACAGTGCGGAAACAGGCCCTTCGGCCCACCAAGTCCCTGCTGACCAATGATCAGCCCGCACACTAATACTACCCCACACATACTTGGTACAACTTACAATTTTTACCAAAGCCAACTAACCTACAAATCTGCCTTTGAAGTGTGGGAGGAAACCGGAGCACCCGGAGGAAACCCATCCTCTCCCTACAGCTCAGACCCTCGAGTCCTGGTAACACCATTCCACTCTGAGGATTTATCCAGTTAACCTTTTGAAAGTTGAGCAGAAATTGCGGGAATCCTTCAACAGGGGAAGCAATAACGTTGGAGAGAGAAACAGAGTTGTTGGACTAATAATAATACTATTTATTGTCGTTCTAAATCCATAGAGCAACATTTCAGGCGCACTGCCCGAGCGGAGCTCCAGCGTAACGGTTAAATAAATAACGACAATGGAAACAACAAAAACGGCAAGAAAAACGGCGTTAGAATGTGCAATATTTCACAATATCGTTTTGTGGCAGTACACAATATTGGCTACGGTGTGTTCAGTGCAGAGTACAGAGTGGTGATGGCCTTAAGGTAGAAACTGTTTGTTAATATTGTGATGTGTGATTTGATGGACCTGTAACGCTTTCCTGAGGGCAGAAGGGCAAACAGATGTGCCTGCAGTTTTCCCTCCACAGATGCTGCCTGTCCTGCTGAGTGTGCCTGGCCAGTTTAGTTTAATTTAGTTTGGTTTGGTTTGGTTTAGTTTAGTTTAGTTTGCTTTGGTTTAAGTAAGTAAGTTTATTGGCCAAGTATTCACATACAAGGAATTTGCCTTGGCGCTCCGCCCACAAGTAACAACAGTGACAGTTACCAATGACTCAAAAAACACTAAACATTAATAATAATAATAAAACATTAATGATAAAACACCATTGATCAAGCATGTGAACGAACAAAATACCAGATCAAAGGGAGACTACAGATTTTTGGCTGTTGAGTAGAGCAACTACTCGTGGATAAAAACTGTTTTTATGTCTGGCTGTGGCAGCTTTGACAGTCCGGAGTTGCCTTCCAGAGGGAAGTGATTCAAAGAGTTTGTGGCCAGGTTGAGAGGGGTCAGAGATGATCTTGCCCGCTCACTTCCTGGCCCTTGTAGTGTACAGTTCATCAATGGAGGGAAGGTTGCAGCCAATAACCTTCTCAGCTGATCGGACGATTCGCTGCAGCCTCCAGGTGTCGTGCTTGGTGGCTGAGCCAAGCCAGACCATGATGGAGAAGGTGAGAACAGACTCTACGATGGCCGTGTAGAATTGGACCATCATTGCCTGTGGCAGATTGTGCTTCCTCAGCTGCCGCAGGAAGTACATCCTCTGTTGAGCCTTTTTGACTGTGGAGTCGATGGTGGCCCCCCATTTAAGGTCCTTGGAGATGATGGTTCCCAGGAACTTAAAAGCTCCACAGATGTGACTGTGGTGTTGTTGATGGTGAGTGGGGTGAGAGGAGGGGGAGCTCTCCTAAAGTCTACAATCAATTCCACTGTCTTAAAAGCAATGAGCTGTAGGTTAGACAAAAGTGCTGGAGAAACTCAACGGGTGCAGCAGCATCTATGGAGTGAAGGAAATAGGCAACGTTTCGGACCGAAACGTTGCCTATTTCCTTCGCTCCATAGATGCTGCTGCACCCGCTGAGTTTCTCCAGCACTTTTGTCTACCTTCGATTTTCCAGCATCTGCAGTTCTTTCTTTAACACCATGAGCTCTAGTTTCGTTTAGTTATTAGTTTATTTTAATTTAGTTTCGAGATACAGCACGGAAACAGGCCCTTCGGCCCACCGAGTCCGTGCCGACCAGCGATACCCGCACACTAACACACTAGCACACACTTGGAGCCAATCAACCAATAAACGTCTGCACGTCTTTGGAGTGTGGGGCGAAAACCGAATATCTTTGAGAAAATCCACGCAGGTCACGGGGAGAACGTGCAAACTCCGTACAGACAGCGACGGTAGCCGGGATCGAACCCGGGTCTCCAGCGCTGCAAGTGCCGTAAGGCAGCAACTCTACCGCTGCACCACCATGCCGCTTTTAGTTCTAATTTCAGATTTGCAGCATCTGTAGTGTTTTGCTTCCTGGGGAAAGTTTGTGTGGTATCTGTGACTGCTGCCCTCTCTGGCAGTGTGCTCCACATCTCACACACACACACACACTGCAGAAAATAGATACCTCCCTCCATCTCCTTTGATCCCCTTGCCTTAATTCCGCCTTCCTCTGGACACCAAATCCGCCGTCATTTGGGGAAAGGGGCAACGAGAGATACAGATGTTGATACGGTGACATCAGTCCCTCTTGGCCTAACTCATCTCCCGGTTGCCAAATACATTAACTCCCCCTCCCATTCCCACACTGACCTTTCCGTCCTTAGCCTCCTCCATTGTCACACAAATTGGAGGAGCAACACCTCATAATTCGCTTGGGCTGTTTACACCTCCGTGGTATGAACATTGAATTCTCTAACTTTAAGTAACCCTTGCTTTCCCTCTCTCTCCGTCCCTCCCCAACCCGTCGTCGTTCTAGTTTCATTGTCGTTCTGTTGAGTTTCATTGTCTTTATAACCTGACAGCCTGGTGTGCCAACAATAACCTCGTCCTCAACTCCAAGAAGACGAAGGAGATTATTGTTGACTTCAGGCAGACCAGAGGAGGCAGTCATACTCCCATCCATATAAACGGGACTGAGGTGGAGCGCGTCTCCAGCTATAAATTCCTCGGAGTACACATCTCGGGGGATTTGTCCTGGTCCCTCAACACCTCCAAGCTGATCAAAAAGGCACAGCAGCGCCTTTACTTCCTGACGAGGCTCAAGAAAGCCCACCTGTCCCCCCAGATCCTGACCAACTTTTACCGCTGTACCATAGAGAGTATCCTGACCACCTGCTTCACGGTATGGTACAGCAGCTGCACTGCTGCGGACAGGAAGGCACTACAACGGGTGGTGAAAACCGCGCAGCACATCATCGGTGCCCCGCTCCCTGCCATGGATGCCCTCCACCGAAAACGGTGTCTGAGACGGGCTGGGAAGATCATCAAAGACCCCTCACACCCCAACCATGGACTGTTTGCCCTCCTCCCATCAGGGAGGCGGTACAGGAGCCTCAGGTCACGTACTAGTAGGATGAGGAACAGCTTCTACAATAATACAATCACATTGCTGAACTCGGAGTCCCGCCGATAGATTTCTCCGGTCCCTCCGTCCCCATTGTTTAATTATTCTGTATTTTTTGATTATTCTGTATCTTCTCTCTTTCTATTTTTTTTATTTCTTTATGCACAACTACTACGGACTGACGCAAAACTGCATTTCGTTGCACTCATACTTGTATTTGTGCGATGACATTAAAGTTGAATTGAATTGAACTCATTATCACCCAGCCCTCTGCCAACAATGGACCATTGTGAGCTCTACCTTTCCTTGATCATTGCTACTCTTTCATTTTTTTTGCATATCTTTCATTCATTTGTTCTATATCTCTCCACATCACCTTCTATATCTCTCCTTTCCCTCTCCCCTGACTCTCAGTCTGAAGAAAGGTCTCGACCCAAAATGTTACATATTCCTTCTCTCCAGAGATGCTGGCTGACCCTGCTGAGTTACTCCAGAGTTTTGTGTCTATCTTTAGTTTAAACCAGCATCTGCAGTTCCTTCCTACACATTTCCCGGACAGTTTATGTTTATTTACTGGCTAAGAGGACTTTATACTTACTACTAAGCTATATACTTAATATAACTATATTTAAGAGGGAGTTAGATGTGGCCCTTGTGGCTAAAGGGATCAGGGGGTATGGAGAGAAGGCAGGTACAGGATACTGAGTTGGATGATCAGCCATGATCATAATGAATGGCGGTGCAGGCTCGAAGGGCCGAATGGCCTACTCCTGCACCTATTTTCTATGATTCTATGATTCTATGATTCTATACTCGATCAAAGTTCTCCAAGAACGACCACAGCACCTCCAACCTCCGCACTTCCCAGCTAATGGCTGCTCACAAACTGGCCCTTCAGCCCATAGAGTCCATACTGACCATCAAGAACCCACATCAACCTTCTCTCCCCCGACCCGACCCGACCCAAGTCATCCGACCCAAGTCATCCGACGTTCCACTGTTCACATCCCTGTACCCCTCTTGTTATCACACCTTCCCCAGCCAACAATGGACCATTGTGGGCTCCGCTCTTCCTCAGGTCATCTGTTGCCGACCCTGCCTTGTCCTGGCTTTTTCTTGCCTCCAGTTTATTTCCCCCTTCTGAAGAAGAATCTGAAGGACAGTTCCAACCCAAAACGCCACCGATTCCTTTCCTCCAGAGATGGTCTCTGACCCGCTGAGTTGCTCCAGCATTTAGTGTCTATCCTGCAAATTAATCCGATACTAACTTTTATTCTCCTGGTAATCTCATCAATATCCCACTCGATTTTCCCCGCTCACACACACACACACACAGTCAGACGTAGTTACAGTGGCCAATTCCACATCTACCAGCCTCCACATCTATGGGAGCAAGTTTGAAACACCACCAGACTCAGGAACAGCTTCTTCCCCTCTGTTATCAGGCTTCTGAATGGCTCTTCCATAAGCTAGGGTACTGTCCCATTCACCTCTACCCCATTGCGGACATTGGACTTTGCCTGTGGAACTGATGTGCTACAATGCTGAGAACTATATCCTGCACTCTGTATCTTCCCCTTTGCTCTACCTGTTGTACTGGAGTTTGACTTCATTGTACACATGTTTGATGTTGCCTGATTTGGACAGGTACATGGATATGAAAGCTTTAGAGGGATATTCCACCAGGGGGCGCTTCGATGGCAGCCTCACCTACAGTTTGTCCTTTTCTAATCTTTTTGTCATTTTTAGCGTGTTTTTAAAGTTTGTTTTAATGTTCTCTTGTTTTGTTTTATGTGGGGAGTGGGGAGGGGGGAGGGGGAAAGTTGTTTTCAATCTATTACCTTGCCGGAGATGCGATTGTTATACGGGTCGTATCTCCGGTTGCTCTGCGGCCTAACATGGAGGCCTTGCTTGGGACTGACTTTGAGCCCCACCGCGGGACGTGGACTTACCATCGGAGCCAATTCCTTGCCTGGGATCGAGGCTCCAACCGGACTTTAACATCAAGGAGCTCGCAGTCTCGGGTTGAAACCGACATCGGGAAGCTCCAAAAGCCACACGACGATCAACTAGCCCCGACCTGGAGTAGATCGCCCGGAGCGGGGGAGCTGAGATTCCCCCCCCCCCCCCCAATGCAGGAGCTTGATCGCCCCGCCGAGGAGGCCCGCCACCAGCTATGGGAGTAAGATTATCCCGTCAACAGAAAATTAGAGGCCCCCAACCATGGGACAACAAAGAAGGGAAGAGATTAAAATGCTGGAGAAACTCAGCGGGTGGGGCAGCATCTATGGAGCGAAGGAAATAGGCAACGTTTCGGGTCGAAACCCTTCAGTCTGAAGAAGGGTTTTGACCCGAAACGTTGCCTATTTCCTTTGCTCCATAGATGCTGCCCCACCCGCTGAGTTTCTCCAGCATTTTTGTCTACCTTCGATTTTCCAGCAATTCCAGTTCCTTCTTAAACAGGGAAGAGATTGAACTTTTTTTCACCTTCCACCACAGTGAGGAATGTGGAGGAGTCACTGTGGTGGATGTTTATGTTCAAATATATTTTGTGTGTTCTGTTGCTTTTTATTGGTATGACTGTACGGCAAATCAAATTCCTCGTATATGTTGCAAAACATACTTGGCTAATATAATATGATTATGATTATGATTAGTGGCCACAAATGGGACAAGCGTAGATGGGTCATCTTGTTGCATCAACGAGTTGGGGCAAAGTTACCCCAGCGCTTTGTGTCTATCTATGTTCTCCAGAGATGCTGCCTGACATGCTGAGTGTTTTATTGTAACTAGCATCTGCAGTTGCATGTTTCTAGATTTTGACTTGGGTCGAGAGGGCCTGGTTTCCATGCTGGATGGCTCTATGATATCCATGATTGGAAAACATGAGGTACAGACAAAGCTTTTCTCTGTACCTCAGTATGGGTGACAATACTAAACTTTAGACCCAAAACAGGGGTGGGGAAACTTTTCATGTTGGAATGCCGCATTAAGTTGGCTGTAATCAAATAAGGCCGCATCCAAGAAACTTCAATTAGATATACTTCAAAATGTACATTATTTTGTTAAAATAGCCTTCATGACTTACTAATGTTTTAATTGTGGCTGTCATTCGGGGAGGATTATTTTGTTGAATTTTCTTTTACTCTTTGGTATTTTAAATACGTTCATTTTAAGATTAAAATAAAAATAATAATAGACGACCAAAAACATATTAATAAAAATAAAAGGATTTGTTCTACAAAATTTGGATTCATTCAGAAACATAGAAACATAGAAAATAGGTGCAGGAGTAGGCCATTCGGCCCTTCGAGCCTGCACCGCCATTCAATATGATCATGGCTGATCATCCAACTCAGTATCCCGTACCAGCCTTCTCTCCATACCCCCTGATCCCCTTAGCCACAAGGGCCACATCTAACTCCCTCTTAAATATAGCCAATGAACTAGAAACATAGAAACATAGAAATTAGGTGCAGGAGTAGGCCATTCGGCCCTTCGAGCCTGCACCGCCATTAGATATGATCGCTGATCATCCAACTCAGTATCCCGTACCTGCCTTCTCTCCATACCCCCTGATCCCCTTAGCCACAAGGGCCACATCTAACTCCCTCTTAAATATAGCCAATGAACTGTGGCCTCAACTACCCTCTGTGGCAGAGAGTTCCAGAGATTCACCACTCTCTGTGTGAAAAAAGGTTCTTCTCATCTCGGTTTTAAAGGATTTCCCCCTTATCCTTAAGCTGTGACCCCTTGTCCTGGACTTCCCTAACATCGGGAACAATCTTCCTGCATCTAGTCTGTCCAACCCCTTAAGAATTTTGTAAGTTTCTATAAGATCCCCTCTCAATCTCCTAAATTCTAGAGAGTATAAACCAAGTCTATCCAGTCTTTCTTCATAAGACAGTCCTGACATCCACTTAATGGCCTAGAAGGCGGCATGTGGCCTTAAGGACGCAGGTTCCCCACTCCTGGTCTAAAGCATCGAGCCCCTACTGGCTCCCAATCGCTAAGCTGGACTTTCATTAGAACAAATTTTTCTCAGCCATAAGTGAAGAGTGTTATATGTCCCAAATCACAACAATCAAATTCTTACTTACAGCAGCACAACACAACTAAATGAAGAAGGGTCTCGACCCGAAACGTCGCCCATTCCTTCGCTCCATAGATGATGCTGCCTCACCCGTTGAGTTTCTCCAGCATTTTTATCGACCATCGATTATTCCAGCATCTGCAGTTCCTTCTTGAACACAACTAAATGTGGTACTTTGTAAATGCCAAACTGAACAACAACAAAAATACAGTATAATATTAACAAATAGAATATAATATATAATAAATATAAGCAATAATATATATTATAATATATAAGATTGTTTATATTTATTGTATTATGTTATATATGTTAATATTATACTGTATTTTGTTGGTGTTTGGTTTGGTGGTTTGGTAATATATTATATTATAATATATATTATATTCTGTCTTTAATTTGTGTACTAGTCATGTCTCTACTATTTATTTCATTCCGCTTACATGTTTTTCCTCTACTTGCTAAATTTTTGTACGGTGTCCTTGAGACTCTTGAAAGGCGCCCATAAATAAAATTTATTATTATTATTAATATAATAAATATATTATAATATAATATAATAAATATAAACAATAATATATTATAATGTAATAAAATATAATATATTATAATATATAATATAATAAATATAAACAAACAAACAATAGCAATAGGTCAAAAAATAATGCCTCCAAGTCTATATAACTCGAAGCCTATATGGAGGTTATCGCGTTATATAACTGTTCCTGATCCTGCACCCATTTTTCAGCCTCCTGTACCTCCTTCCCGATGGCAGGGGTGAGATGAGTGTGGCCAGGGTGGTGTGGGTCTCTGATGATGCTGGCTGCCTTTTTGAGGAAGTGACTCCTGTAGATCCCTTCGATGGTGGGGGGGTTAGAACCTGCGATAGACAGGGGAGTGTTCACCATTGTTTGAAGTCTTCTTCGCTCCTGGGCGTTCAAGTTGCTGAACTAGGTCGTGATGCAAGCAGTTAATATGCTCTCCACTGTACACCCGTGCACAGTTTAGTTTAGTTTAATGTAGAGTTCCAGCATGGAAACAGGCCCTTCGGCCCACCGAGTCCGCGCCGACCAGCGATGCCCGCACACTTACACTATCCTACACACACTAGGGACAATTTACAATTATGCAAAGCCAATTAACCTGCGAATCTGTACATCTTTGGAGAGTGACAATAAATTAGACAATAGACAATAGGTGCAGGAGTAGGCCATTCGGCCCTTCGAACTAGCACCGCCATTCAATGTGATCATGGTTGATCATCCCCAATCGGTACCCCGTTCCTGCCTTCTCCCCATATCCCCTGACTCCACTATCTTTAAGAGCCCTATCTAGCTCTCTCTTGAAAGCATCCAGCGAACCTGCCTCCTCCGCCCTCTGAGGCAGAGAATTCCCAATCTCAGTGAGAAAAGTGTTTCCTCATCTCCGTTCTAAATGGCTTACCCCTTATTCTTAAACCGTGGCCCCTGGTTCTGGACTCCCCCAACATTGGGAACATGTTTCCTGCCTCTAGCGTTTCCAAACCCTTAACAATCTTATTTGTTTCAAAGATATTATCTATGTTCGCTCTTCTGCGTGAGATGCTAACTGCATTTCGTTGTCTCTGTATTGTACACTGCACAATGACAAGAAAGATTGAATCTGAATCTGAGATCCCCTCTCATCCTTCTAAACTCCAGAGTGTACAAGCCCAGCTGCTCCATTCTCTCAGCACATGACAGTCCCGCCATCCCGGGAATTAACCTTGTAAACCTACGCTGCACTCCCTCAATAGCAAGAATGTCCTTCCTCAAATTAGGGGACCAAAACTGCACACAATACTCCAGGTGTGGTCTCACTAGGGCTCTGTACAACTGCAGAAGGACCTCTTTGCTCTTATATGTGGGAGGAAACCAGAGCACCCAGAGAAAAGCCACGTGGTCACAGGGTGAACGTACAAACTCCATACAGACGTGCCGTGGTCAGGACCGAACCCGGGCCTCTGGTGCCGTGAGGCAGCAACTCTACCGCTGCGCCACCGTGCCGCCTACATCTGTTGACATACTGAATCTCCACAATCTTCTCAGGAAGTGGAGGCGTTCGTTGTTCTCCGCCAGTCCTTGAGCTGCACGCCTTCAAAGATTGGCGCCTCTTCCCCACTTTACACAGGGCCGAGCTCGCTGCCATGTCTGCCCCAGCCACAAGGTGGCAGCAGGTGTGGCCCAGTTTACCAGCAACCGGGCTGATGGTCCTGGGACCTGGGTCCTGGGAATGCAGTGACCATCATCTCCTGCCCCATCCAGGGACCCAGGACTGTCCCCGTCATCCACCTCACCCGCCCATGCAGAAAGCTCGACAAGAAGGGCAGCACAGTGGCGCAACGGTAGAGTTGCAGTAGACAATAGACAATAGACAATAGGTGCAGGAGAAGGCCATTCGGCCCTTCGAGCCAGCACCGCCATTCACTGTGATCATGGCTGATCATCCACACTCAGTATCCCGTTCCTGCCTTCTCCTCCTATCCCCTGACTGCGTTACCTTTAAGAGCTCTATCCAACTTTGTCTTGAAAGCATCCAGTGAATTGGCCAGATTCACAACCCTCTGTGTGAAAAGGTTTTTCCTCGTCTCCGTTCTAGATGTCTTACACCTTGTTCTTAAACTGTGGCCCCTGGTTCTGGACTCCCCCAACATCGGGAACATATGGTCCTTCACTCAGTTCGCAATGACCAACCTGATCTCCCGGTGGCTCAGCACTTCAACCTCCCCCTCCCATTCCCAATCCGACCTTTCCGTCCTGGGCCTCCTCCATGGCCAGAGTGAGTCCCACCGCAAATCGGAGGAGCAGCACCTCATATTTCGCTTGGGTAGTTTACACCCCAGCGGTATGAACATTGGCTACTCCAATTTCAGGTAGTCCCTGCTTTCTCCCTCCTTCCTCTCCCCTTCCCAGCTCTCCCACAGCCCACTCTCTCCGCCTCTTCCTTCCTTCTTCCCCCCCACCCCCCCCCCCCCATCACCCCCCCAATCAGGGGTGAACAATCTGATAGAAACGTACAAAATTCTTAAGGGGTTGGACAGGCTAGACGCAGGAAGATTGTTCCCGATGTTGGGGAAGTCCAGAACAAGGGGTCACAGTTTAAGGATAAGGAGGAAGTCTTTTAGGACTGAGATAAGAAATAAAAATTTCACACAGAGAGTGGTGAATCTGTGGAATTCTCTGCCACAGAATTTGAGGACCGAGATGACAAAATCATTTTTTACACAGAGAGTGGTTAATCTGTGGAATTCTTTGCCACAGAAGGTAGTTGAGGCCACAGTTCATTGGCTATATTTAAGAGGGAGTTAGATGTGGCCCTTGTGATTAAAGGGATCAGGGGGTATGGAGAGAAGGCAGGGATGGGATACTGAGTTGGATGATCAGCCATGATCATATCGAATGGCGGTGCAGGCTCATTGGGCCGAATGGCCTCTACTCCTGCACCTATTGCTATGTTTCGATGCATCGCTGGGGGCTGCGTTCACCAGCAGCCTGCGTGGGTGGAGCAGACCAGCAAACAGCGCAGCAGCACGTCATTTTCGACTGTACCTATTTTCTATGTTTCTATGTAAGAAGGGTCTCGAACCGAAACGTCACCTTTTCCTTCGCTCCATAGATGCTGCCTCACCCGCTGAGTTTCTCCAGCATTTTTATCTACCTTCGATTTTTCCAGCATCTGCAGTTCCTACTTAAACAAACGGGAACATAGAGTTGCTGCCTCACAGCGCCAGAGACCCGGGTTCGATCCTGACCACGGGTGCTGTCTGTACGGAGTTTGTCCGTTCTCCCCGTGACCTGCGTGGCTTTTTTCCAGCATTTCTCCAACATTCTGAAGAGTTGCAGGTTTGTAGGTTCATTGGCTTCTGCAAACTATCCCCAGTTTACAGTGTTCTGATCGCCCTGCTGCAGAAAGATGGCGGCTCTCAGTCAGAAGAAGGGTCTCGACCCAAAACGTCACCCATTCCTTCCCTCCACAGATGCTGCCTGTCCCGCTGAGTTTCTCCAGCTTTTTGTGAGTCTATCATAGGAAAGATGTTGTCAAGCTGGAAAGGGTGCAGAGAAGATTTACGAGGATGTTGCCAGGACTCTAGGGCCTGAGCTATAGAGAGAGGTTGAGCAGGCAGGGACTCTATTCCTTGGAGCTCAGGAGGTTGAGGAGTCTTATAGAGGTGTACAAGATCATGAGAGGAATAGATCGGGTAGATGCACAGCATCTCTTGCCCAGTGTCGGTGAATCGAGGACCAGAGGATGTAGGTTTATGGTGAGGAGGAAAGATTAAAAGGGAACTTTTTCACACAAAGGATGGGACGAGCTGCCAGAGGTGATAGTTGAGGCTGGGACTATCATAATGTTTAAGAAACATGTACATGGACAGAACATGTTTAGAGGGATATGGACCAAACGCAGGCAGGTGGGACTAGTGTAGCTGGGGCATGTTGGCCGGTGTGGACAAGTTGAGCTGAAGGGCCTGTTTCCACGTGTAGTTACTGCCGTGTCTACACCTGCCTGCACATCTGCACTGCAAGATTAATTTCCGCTGATGAAAATTCTTGGTATGTGAATAGCTTCCATGGGCCAAGATTTGGGAGCAGGGGAAATAGGAAGCGGTGGGCGCCAAGCGATGTCTAGTCATTAACTCGGTTTCATCCACGGAGTTGTGAGCTACCTGGACCTTGAACCTTGTCACCAAGGGCCAGAGTCAGGTAGGATGGCCAACATGTATGGCTCACACCCAAGATAGATTGGAGTAACTCAGCGGGACAGGCAGCATCTCTGGAGAGAAGGAACAGGTGCCATTCCATTTCAAGACCCTTCTTCAGACTGAGAGTCAGGGGAGAGAGAGACTGGAGATAATGAAGGGCAAGGTGTGAAAACAACAGATCAAAGCAGACGGTTCCATCCTGAATACGGGTGCTGTCTGTACGGAGTTTGTACGTTCTCCCCGTGACCTGCATGGATTTTACCCCAGGATCTCCAGTTTCCTCCCACACTCCAAAGTGCAGGTTTGTAGGTTAATTGGCTTCTGTAAATTGTAAAATGTTCCTAGTGTGTGTAGGATAGCATTAGTGTATGGGGTGGGCGCTGGTCGGCACGGACTCGGTGGGCCAAAGGGCCTGTTTCCATGCTGTATCTCTAAAGTCTTTTTTTTTTTTTTTTTTTTTTTTTTTTTTTTTTTATTTTATTAGAAGCAATTGTACAGGATGAAGGCGACCGACATAACAGTTATACAATTCTTGTAAAGGTTCAGTTTTAACGTTGGAACCTAAATCAAAACAAATAGAATTTTTTTTTTAAATGAGTGAAAAAAGAATGAAGAAAGAGAGTAAGAAAAAGCGAGAATAGAATTGCAAGAGAAAAGAAAATAAATAAGGAAAGAGAAGATGGAGATATACCTTCGACCCCCACTCACCCATCCCTGGCTTTAAATTTGTGTTTAACCATTCTGTTGTTGCAGAAATTCAGTAAAAGGGAACCATGTATTAAGAAATTGATAGAAACATAGAAACATAGAAATTAGGTGCAGGAATAGGCCATTCGGCCCTTCGAGCCTGCATCGCCATTCAATATGATCATGGCTGATCATCCAACTCAGTATCCCGTACCTGCCTTCTCTCCATACCCCCTGATCCCTTTAGCCACAAGGGCACATCTAACTCCCTCTTAAACATAGCCAATGAACTGGCCTCGACTACCTTCTGTGGCAGAGAGTTCCTCTAAGATTCACCACTACTCTGTGTGAAAAAAGTGTGATTCTCATCTCGTTGTTATCAGTGGAAGGACCACCCCCTTATCATGTCTTAAGCTTATGACCCCTTGTCCTACATTTACTTCCCCAACATCCGGAGCATTTTATCTTCCTGCTGAATCTAGACTGTCCAACCCCTTAAGAATTTTGAAAACGTTGGTCTATAAGATCCCCTCTCAATCTCAACTAAATTCTAGAAAGTAGAGGGTAAACCAAAAAATTGCTCCAGAAACTCTTCGGGTAAGCACAATCTATGGACATCCCAGGAATCAGTTTCGGGTGAAAACCCTTCTTCAGACTGATGGGGGTGGGGGGGATGGAAAAAAGGGGAGGGGGAGGAGCTCAGATTTGGAGATCTGGTTTTTCTGCCAAGACAAGCCTAATATTTTCCAAATGTAGTGTCTTGGACATATCAGTAATCCATATCTTCACTGTAGGGACTGTTGTCAGTTTCCAGAATTTGAGTATTAATTTTTTTGCTGCTGTTAGGCCGTAATTGAGGAAACGTCTTTGGAATATCGTTAATTTAGAGCAGGCATCTGGCATTCCTAAAGTGATCAGTTTTATATCTGGTTCCAATTTAATTTTAAGTATTTTGGAGAAGTTGGACCTCTAAAGTCTAAACTCTACACTGGGTCGATCAGCTGTGATGTCCTGAAGTCAAGATCAGTTGTGTATCAGTGGAAGACCACCTCAAT
The DNA here is from genome assembly GCF_028641065.1 of Leucoraja erinaceus. Taxonomy (NCBI): domain Eukaryota; kingdom Metazoa; phylum Chordata; class Chondrichthyes; order Rajiformes; family Rajidae; genus Leucoraja; species Leucoraja erinaceus. The sequence continues at coordinate 958,537 of NC_073415.1, read as the reverse complement.
TTAGAGGACATGTCTTCTGATTATCATCGCCAAGCTTTCTACATTTATTTATATAATATTGGGAAGTTGCAATGACCATTTTAACCATTTTTCTTTGCTGAATCCAGGGTCATGTCAAACCCAGCTCACAGGTTATGAAGAACGCATGGTCTGAGAGAAAGCTGGTCGCAAACTAGATTCAACAACTGCATTGAGTAGGGAAATTGAGAGGTTACAGCTGTACAAGACAGACTTCACAACCTCCTTAATTCGCTGTTGCACAGAACACCACAGGCCCAACTGGGCTCGGACCTGCCCAGCAAAGAGTGAATCGCCCTGAACCAGCTCCGCACAGGGGTCGGCCGGTTCAATGCCAGCATGCACTCGCTAGAATTTAGAAGATTTATAGAAACTTACAAAAGTCTTAAGGGGTTGGACAGGCTAGATGCAGGAAGATTGTTCCCGATGTTGGGGAAGTCCAGAACAAGGGGTCACAGTTTAAGGATAAGGGGGAAATCTTTTAGGACTGAGATAAGAAAAAAAAATTTCACACAGAGAGTGGTGAATCTGTGGAACTCCCTGCCACAGAAGGTAGTTGAGGCCACAGTTCATTGGCTATATTTAAGAGGGAGTTAGATGTGGTCCTTGTGGCTAAAGGGATCAGGGGGTATGGAGAGAAGGCAGGGATGGGATACTGAGTTGGATGATCAGCCATGATCATATTGAATGGCTGTGCAGGCTCGATGGGCCGAATGGCCTCTACTCCTGCACCTATTGCTATGTTTCGATGCATCGCTGGGGGCTGCGTTCACCAGCAGCCTGCGTGGGTGGAGCAGACCAGCAAACAGCGCAGCAGCACGTCATTTTCGACTGTGCTATCCTCCGCATGTGGAGGGGTAGACCTCATGCCCTCGACAACACCACATTGAACTGGCTACAGCGTCCGGAGTCCGTTACATAACCTCCGCTGCCTCAAAAGCAGGAAGAAGAAGACATGGGTGAGGCCACATTTGGAGGATTGTGTTCAATATTGGTCACCATGTTATAGCCAAGATATTGTCAAGCAGGGAAGTGTGCAGAGAAAATTGACGAGATGTTCCCAGGACATGAGGGGCCTCAGATAAACGGAGAGGTTGAGCAGGCTAGGATTTTATTCTTTAGAGCGCAGGAAGATGAGGGGTGATCTTATAGAGATGTACACACCATGAGGGTCTTGGTCTTTGTGCACAAAGGGTGGTGGGTGTAGGGAATGCGCTGCCAGAGACAGTTGAGGCAGGGACTATCCCAACATCTAAAATGCATTTGGACAGGTACATGGATAGGACAGGTTTGGGCCAAACATAGGTAGGTGGGACTAGTGTAGTCGGCATGGTCAAGTTGGGCTGAAGGGCCTGTTTCCATGCTATGTGGCCCAATGACAATCTTCACTGCAATATAACCCTGATGTATGTGTCATTACAATGGGTGTGATGGGAGACTATAGACAAACATTGAATAGAATAATTGGACTGGTTGAACAGTGACCCATCCCAGTGCTTTACCTCACCATGTATGCACACTGGGCATGGTGGTGCAGTATCGGGCTGTGTGTAAAAGATGTTGTTGGGTGCTCTTGCACCCCCTCTTGTCCATCTCTCTGTCCCACCATCTAGTTTAGTTTAGTTTGATTTAGTTTAGTTTAGAGATACACAGTTCAGAGATAGTTTAGAGATTACATCTACACCAGGCCAATAGACAATAGTCAATAGACAATAGACAATAGGTGCAGGAGTAGGCCATTTGGCCCTTCGAGCCAGCACCGCCATTCAATGTGATCATGGCTGATCATCCCCAATCAGTACCCCATTCCTGCCTTCTCCCCATACCCAATGACTCCGCTATCTTTCAGAGCCCTATCTAGCTTTCTCTTGAAAGCTTCCAGAGAACCGGCCTCCACCGCCCTCTGAGGCAGAGAATTCCACAGACTCACCACTGTCTGTGAGAAAAAGTGTTTCCTTATCTCCGTTCTAAATGGCCTACCCCTGATTCTTAAACTGTGGCCCCTGGTTCTGGACTCCCCCAACATTGGGAACATGTTTCCGGCCTCTAGTGTGTCCAAACCCTTAACAATCTTATATGTTTCAATGAGATCCCCTCTCACCCTTCTAAACTCCAGAGTGTACAAGCCCAGCTGCTCCATTCTCTCAGCATATGACAGTCCCGCCATCCTGGGAATTAACCTTGTAAACCTACGCTGGGCTCCCTCAATAGCAAGAATGTCCTTCCTCAAATTAGGGGACCAAAACTGCACACAATACTCCAGGTGTGGTCTCACTAGGGCTCTGTACAACTGCAGAAGGACCTCTTTGCTCCTATATTCGATTCCTCTTGTTATAAAGGCCAACATGCCATTCGCTTTCTTCACTGCCTGCTGTACCTGCATGCTTACTTTCATAGACTGATGTACAAGGACCCCCAGATCCCGTTGTACTTCCCCTTTTCCCAACTTGACGGCATTTAGATTGACCCCAAACAGGCCCTTCGGCCCACCGAGTCCGCACTGACCAGCGACCACCTGTACACTGTGACACAATAGACAAATCACAAGCATCGCATATTTACCCAGTCCTCCTGATTTTGAAGTCAGACAGCATGGAAACAGTCATTTCAGCCCATGTCGACCATCGATTACCCATTGACAGTAGTTCCGTTTAGTTTGGCTTAGAGATCCAGCGCTGAAACAGAGCATTTGGCCCCTATCCCTCCAAACCTTTATGCATTTGACAAAGTCAGATCAAAACAGCACGGAAGAAAATTCACGATTTTTGTAACTTGACTAATTCTTGATTAGTTCGGGTGTCAGAGGTTGCGGGGGGAAGGCAGGAGGATGAGGTTGAGGGAGAGATAGATGATTGAATGGCAGCGTAGACTTGATGAGACGAATGGCGTTATTTTGCTCCTATGACTTATATGAACATTAAAGTGAAGAAAAGTCTCGACCCGAAACGTCGCCTATTCCTTTTCTCCAGAGACGCTGTCTGACCCGCTGAGTTACTGCAACTTTTTGTGTCACATTGAAGTTAACATAACCATATAACAATTACAGCACGGAAACAGGCCATCTCGGCCCTACAAGTCCATGCTGAACAACTTTTTTCCCTTAGTCCCACCTGCCTGCACTCATACCATAACCCTCCATTCCCTTCTCATCCATATGCCTATCCAATTTATTTTTAAATGATACCAACGAACCTGCTGACACCACTTCCACTGGAAGCTCATTCCACACCGCTACCATTCTCTGAGTAAAGAAGTTCCCCCTCATGTTACCCCTAAACTTCTGTCCCTTAATTCTGAAGTCATGTCCTCTTGTTTGAGATGAAGTTCACATGGAGATTAGGTTTTGAGGGATATGGGCCAAATGCAGGCAGGTGGGACTAGTGTAGCTGGGATATTGTTGGTGGGTATGGGCAAGTTGGGCCGAATGGCCTGTTTCCACACTGGATCATCGATGACTCTATAACATGATGCAACGAGAGGTGGGTTTGTGACTTTCTTGGTTGTTGCGCCCCCTAGTGGGGTTTACCTCTCTCTTCTCTGCCCCTCCCCCCAGCCCACACAATCCGCACTGTCCCACCAAAAATAACCTTCATTCCGAATAATAAGAAACAAGAACAGTGCAAAATGCTTTTCTGACATTCTCAGCGTTCTCAGAGTTAGATTTAGCTCCTCGGGCTAACAGAATCAAGGAAAATGGGGAAAAAGCAGGAACGGGGTACTGATTTAGGATGATCAGCCATGATTATATAGAATGGCGGTGCAGGCTCAGAGGGCCGAATGGCCTGCACTGTGCACCCATTTTCTATGTTTCTATGTTTATACATTCATAGAATATACATCCCACCAGCATGCGCCTGTATGCGGCAAGCACGACCTAAAGGGCCGGTCCCACCAGCATGCGACTCCATGCAGCAAGCGCGACCAAACCAGAAGCGGGAGCCGCGCTGAGGTCGAGTGAGTGACACGGCGTGGAGGCGGCTGCGGGCCGGCAGGCCTTTGCAGCGCGGAATTTTTAAACACGGTCAGTTTTTCGGAGCCCCGCGCGATGTCGGGACCAGCTCCGCACAACTCCATACGGCTCCGGCGATCGAAGTGGGACCGGCCCCGCGAGGCCGTACGGCTCAAGCGACCACGCTAGGTCGCGCTTGCCGCTGCAGGCGAGTCGCATGCTCGTGGGACAGCCCCTTAACACTACCCCACACACACACGGGACAAATTACAATTACACCAAGCTAATTCACCTACACACCTGTACGTCTTTGGAGTTGTGGGGGGAAACCGGAGCACCCGGAGAAAACCCACGCAGGACAGGGGGGAGACGTACAAACTCGGTACAGACAGCACCCGTAGTCGGGATGGAACCCGGGTCCCTGGCGCTGTGAGGCAGCAACTCTACCGCTGAACTGTGCAGTTTTTTAATGATGAAGGCTGAACATCTGAATTAAAACCGAAAAGTGTCAGAAACAGTTAGCGAGTCACTGAGAGTCTGTGGAGAGAAAGAAAGTGATTTGTCCGTCTGGGAAAGGATCCAGCCTTGTGTGGAACCAACAACATCAGGTACGAATATTTCCAGCATTTCTATTTTTATTTCAGATCTCGTCTTTCCATACACGGAACATCAAAATTAAAAATAGGAGAGGCTTGTCAGCTACATTTGGCAAATCTTCCAATTGTCAGTCACCAGGATTTAGTTTAGTTTGGAGATACAGCATGGAAACAGGCCCTTCGGCCCACCGAGTCTGTGCCGACCCTTACACTAGCACCTCAATGAGGTCACTACTCAACCTCCTATGCTCCAAAGAAAATGATGGACAATTTACAATCTTTACCGGCCAATGCCCTGCACGTCTTTGGGATGTGGGAGGAAACAGGAGCACCCGGAGAAAACCCACGCAGTTCGCAGGGAGAACGTGCAAACTCCGTACAGGCAGCACCCGTAGTCAGGATGGGACCTGGGTCTCTGGCGCTGTGAGGCAGCAACTCTACCGCTGTGCCACCGTGCGGCCCCAACACACTTGTATTTGTAAAATAATAAATCTGCATCCTTGCTGGTATATCCTCCAGACCGCCATTATACCGTCCCTTGCCAACACCTGTCTCCTTATTTTAATCCTTCACCAGTAGACGCCACCTGTTCTGTGGTGGAACTGACCTCCCCACCATCAAAGGGATCATGCAGACTCCACTATATATTTCGCAGGGAAAGGTTTGGTCGATCGTGGTTAGAACTGTACACATGTTATGAGTCATAGAGTGATAGAAACAGGCCTATCTTTCCCGCACCGGCCAACATGCCCCATCTACACTAGCTCCACCTACCTGCGTTTGGTCCATATCCCTCCAAACCTGTCCTGTCCTGTCCATGGGATAGTCCCAGTCAACTAACTCCTTTTGTTCCATAACCCACCACCCTTGAAACATAGGGGTAGTCCCCTTCGAGCCTCACCGCCATTCAATATGATCATGGCCTCCAACTCAGTATCAAGTACCTGCCTTGTCTCCATACCCCCTGATCCCCTTACCACCCACATCTAACTGTAAATATAGCCAATGAAAAACCCTCTGTTACACCCTCAGTGTGAAAAAAGTTCCTCATCTCGGTTTTAAATTTCCCCCTTATCCTTACCCCCTGGGACTAACAGAAAAATCTTCCTGGCCTGTCCAGAAACTCAGATCGGGTATAAACAGCAGCATCTATGGAGCGAAGGAAATAGGCAACGTTTCGGCCTGAAACCCTTCCGGGTTTCGACCCGAAACGTTGCCTATTTCCTTACAGAAAAATGGGTTTCGGCCCGAAACGTTAGGCAACGTTTCGGCACGAAACGTTACCTATTCCTTCGCTCCATAGATGCTGCTGCACCCGCTGAGTTCCTCCAGCATTTTTCTGTACCTTCGATTTTCCAGCATCTGCATTTCCTTCTTAAATCTTTTCCCCTTCCTCTTGAACTTATGTCCTCTGGTCCTCGATTCCCCTACTCTGGGCAAGAGACTCTACCCGATCTATTCCTCTCATGATTTTTTACACCTCTATAAGAGCTTGACATGGTCAGGGTGATTTCCCAGACTGGGAGCTGGGGGAATGGGCACCTTGTCGGAGGATGGAGGTGAGCAAAGATGGGGGGAGGAGGGGGCCTGGAAAACGGAAGTCATTGAAGAGACGAAGGGAGTGTCTCGGACAGAGGTGGGGAGTGGTCAGTGTGAAGAAGGGTCTCGACCCCAAACGTCACCCATTCCTCCTCTCCAGAGATGCTGCCTGTCCAGCTGAGTTACTCCAGCATTTTCTGTCTATCTTGTCAGAGATGCTGCCTCTGCCATAAGATCTGTGCTTCTCTCAATTAAAACAAGGCGTGTACATCTCCAGATGTACAAGGTGGGTGGAGAATGTCTAACACATCTTCTGTGGAGAAAGTCAATGTCATATACCACAATATAGTCAATCATCTCCACTCTAACTGGTTGCTATGTGGTCACCATGGGCAGCCAAATACACCAAGTGATATACCAAGGTATTGCGTAGAGAAGAAAAGACAGTGGGACTTGTGTAGCTGGGACATGTCGGCCGGTGTGTGCAAGTAGGGCCGAAGGGCCTGTTTCCATGCTGTACAGTCAGGACTCCATGACTCTATAGCAATGATCAAGGAAAGGTGGAGCCCACAATGGTCCATTGTTGGCAGTGGGGAAGGTGATAATGAGTGATACAAACAGTGACACAAACAGCCACCAGCAGTAGCTGCCTCGCCAACAGTTTATCTGTCATTTCTTCTTTTTTGTTATTTTCAGTTTGTGTTAAAAGTAAGATTTAGTGTTCCTTGGTTTGTTTTATGTGTGTGTGGGGGTGGGGGGGGGGGGGGGGGGGGGGGGGGGGGGGAAACTTTATTTCAATCTCTTAGCTCGACGGAGATGTGATTTTTTTTTTCCGTATCGTATCTCTGTCCGCACTGCGGCCTAACATGGTGGAGTTGGCGACCTTCCCTGGAGACCTTTGCCGGGAATCGAAGCTCCAACCTCAGGGCCTGTGGACTTTCACACCGTGAAGCCCGCGGTCTCTGGTAAGTAGAGGCCGATTCGGGAGCTCCATGAGATCACCCCTCATCCTCCTGCGCTCCTTCCCAGCCTACTCAACCTCTCCCTGTAGCTCACACCCTCTAGTCCTGGCAACATCCTCTAGTCCTGGCTGAGTATAGAAGCTGGGATGTAATGTTAAAATTGTACAAGGCATTGGTGAGACCAAATCTGGAGTATGGTGTACAATTTTGGTCGCCTAATTATAGGAAGGATGTCAACAAAATAGAGAGAGTACAGAGGAGATTTACTAGAATGTTGCCTGGGTTTCAACAACTAAGTTACAGAGAAAGGTTGAATAAGTTAGGTCTTTATTCTTTGGAGCGCAGAAGGTTAAGGGGGGACCTGATAGAGGTCTTTAAAATGATGAGAGGGATAGACAGAGTTGATGTGGACAAGCTTTTCCCTTTGAGAATAGGGAAGATTCAAACAAGAGGACATGACTTCAGAATTAAGGGACAGAAGTTTAGGGGTAATATGAGGGGGAACTTCTTTATGCAGAGAGTGGTGGCGGTGTGGAATGAGCTCCCAGTGGAAGTGGTGGAGGCAGGTTCATTGGTATCATTTAAAAATAAATTGGATAGGCATATGGATGAGAAGGGAATGGAGGGTTATGGTACGAGTGCAGGCAGGTGGGACTAAGGGGAAAAAAATTTGTTCGGCATGGACTTGTAGGGCCGAGATGGCCTGTTTCCGTGCTGTAATTGTTATATGGTTATACGGTTAACATCCTCGTAAATATTCTCTGAACCCTTTCAAGCTTGACAATTCTCTCCTATAACATGGTGCCCAGAACTGAACACAATATTCTAGCTGCAACGTCTGATGCAACTGCAACCTCCCAACTTCTATACTCACTTCTAAAACATATCTCTACCCCCTGTATCAAAGGCAGGTTTTATTTTGATGCTCTTGGGAGTCAGCATCTAAATTGTGCGATTCACCAGCGTAAACTGGTGCTGAACTGTGAGCAAGATGCTTACATTTGCAGCAGGTCGCACTGATTAATATTAATGGCAGTCATTTCCAAAAGTCATCAGACACAGTTCTTCCTGCTTAAAACATTTATACTTTTTTTAACCGAGTGAAACAAGGCATTAAACCAGTTGTGGGGAATGTTTCACCAGAGTCACCACTGCTCAACTTTCATGCCCAGGTTTAGTTTACAGATACTGCCTGGAAACAGGCCCTTCGGCCCATCGAGTCCACACGCACTAGTTCCTACACGCTGCGGACAATTTACTGAGGGCCACTTAACCTACAAAGCCGCACGTCCTTGGGATGTGGGAGGAGACCAGAGCACCTGGAGGAAACCCACGCGGTCACGGGGAGAACGTACAAACTCCGCACGCAGACAGCGCCCGTGGTCAGGATTGAACCGGGGGTCCCTGGCACTGAGAGGCAGCAGCTCTACCCACTGCGCCACCATGCCGCCCATATCCTTTGGCACACTAACATGTCTCTAGTGCAGGGATTGGTTAATTCTACTGCAGACTCAGGTGTGTCGGGGCCCTGGATTGACTGGGCAGGTGAGGGGGGGCACCTGAATGAGGGAGGGGAGGGGAGGGGAGGGGAGGGGAGGAAGGGCCTGTTTCCACACTGTATCTCTAAAACTAAAAAACTAAAACTAAAATAAAAGGTACATGGATAGGACAGGTTTGGAGGGATGTTGGCCAAACGCAGGCAGGTGGGACTAGTGTAGCTGGGACATGTTGGTTAGTGTGGGCAAGTTGGGCCGAAGGGCCTGTTTCCTTGTTGTATCACTATGATTCGAAATGAGAATGCTTAGTAGGAGTAGGAGAGTTGAAAAGGCAGCTGTCTGCAGAACAATTTGTCAAAAGCCAGAGAGTTAATAAATAGCCTTTTGCAGGGCCAGCCCTAGGCCGATTGGACCGATCTTTCCAAATTGGGTCCCGCACCCAAGGGGGTTCCCGCGTTAATTTTCCGTATCTCATATGGAAATACAAATTCGCTATGTTAAATAAAGATTAAGAAAAAACATTCGCCATACGGATTTTTTTACAAAACGAGCATGGATAACAAACGATGTGTTAACTGCTACTGTAACACGTGTAAACAGCCAGTAGTTAGCAAGTAGTTACACAATGCATCGATCCGCAAGCCCCAGCACCGCAGCAAACTCAGCCGTGAGTATTCAACGGCAAACGCCGGGCCGTGTGTGAGTGGGTGGGCATGTCTCTGTGTCTCTGTCTGTGTGTGAGTGTGTGGTGGATGGGGGGGGGGGTGGGGGGGGGGGGGGGCAGTGGGAGAGACAGTGGGGGGATTCAGTTTGCAAATGGAATTAAGAGTTGGATTCGATATTGTCGATACGAGCAGCTCACGGAGCATTCAGAAAAAACACTTCGCCATACACACACACACACACACACACACACGAGCATGGACACACACACGATGTGTTACACACACACACTGTAACACACACACACACAGCACACACACACAAGTAGTTACACAATGCATCGATCCGCATTCACTCAGTAACACACACACACACACACACACACACACACACACACACACACACTCGTGGAGTGAACTGTAGATATAAACATGGCTGGGGGGAGAGGAGTGGGGGGCGAGGGAAAGGAATGGGGAAGAGAGAGAGGGGGGAAATTGGTGAAGAGAGACAAAGAGAGAGGAAGGGGGGGGGGGAAGAGAGAGAGCGGAGAGGGAGGGGGGTGGGTGAGAGAAAGGGGGGTACAGGGCAGAGCAAGCCCCAGCACCGGGAGCAAAAAGAGAGCCGTGAGAGTATTCAACGGCAAACGAGGGGGAGTGTGTGAGTGGGTGGGCATGTCTCTGTGTCTCTGTGTCTCTGTCTGTGTGTGAGTGTGTGGTGGGGGGGGGGGGGGCAGGGGAGGGACAGGGGGGGGATTTTCAGTTTGCAAACCACTCGTTTTCAATTAAGAGTTGGATTTAATTACTGTCAATAAACGTGGCTGGGAGAGAGAGAGAGAGAGAATTGGAGAGAGAGATGGAGAGTTCTCCCTACTGCCTCACCACCACTGTTGGCCGCCCTTTGTGAGGTGATTGGAGACCAAAACCAGTTACCATTTTTCGATCTCCCTCTCCCTACCTCTCACTACCTCCCTCCCCCTCCCTCTGACTCCTTCTTCAGAGAGGGGGGAGGATGAGGGAAGGAAGGGGGGAGAGGGCGGAGGGGCGAGAGGAGTGTGCCTTGCTTGGTGGAGAAGAGGGATGTGGGAACTCTGTACGCAGGTGGTGACTCACTGTCACACTGCGACCCCCCCCCTGTCATTGCCCAGTCTATCCAACTCCCCACAAACATTTACAGTTAAAGCTCCCTCTCTGATACCAGAAAGGAGCCTCCTTTGACTAACAAGGACTCCTAGAGCAGTGGAAGGTAGACATTCCCATCATTGACCTAGTCCATCCTCACCTGTAGGTCAATCTTGTCTCACAGAGCCTTATAACTGCTGCTTCCTAGTCATCATTCACTCTACCATCCTACAGGGTCCCAGTTGCCATCATTAATCATCACATTCTTTTATGTTACATAGAAAACATAGACAATAGGTGTAGGAGTAGGCCATTCGGCCCTTCGAGCCTGCACCGCCATTCAATATGATCATGGCTGATCATCCAACTCAGTATCCCATCCCTGCCTTCTCTCCATACCCCCTGATCCCCTTAGCCACAAGGGCCACATCAAACTCCCTCTTAAATATAGCCAATGAACTGTGGTTCAACTACCTTCTGCGGCAGAGAATTCCACAGATTCACCACTCTCTGTGTGAAAAATGTTTTCCTCATCTCGGTCCTGAAAGATTTCCCCCTTATCCTTAAACTGTGACCCCTTGTTCTGGACTTCCCCAACATCGGGAACAATCTTCCTGCATCTAGCCTGTCCAACCCCTTAAGAATTTTGTAAGTTTCTATAAGATCTCCCCTCAATCTTCTAAATTCTAGCGAGTACAAGCCAAGTCTATCCGGTCTTTCTTCATATGAAAGTCCTGCCATCCCAGGAATCAGTCTGGTTAACCTTCTCTGTACTCCCTCTATGGCAAGAATGTCTTTCCTCAGATTAGGAGACCAAAACTGTACGCAATACTCCAGGTGTGGTCTCACCAAGACCCTGTACAACTGCAGTAGAACCTCCCTGCTCCTATACTCAAATCCTTTTGCTATGAAAGCTAACATACCATTCGCCTTCTTCACTGCCTGCTGCACCTGCATGCCTACTTTCAATGACTGGTGTACCATGACACCCAGGTCTCGTTGCATCTCCCACTTTTCCTAATCGGCCACCATTCAGATAATAGTCTACTTTCCTGTTTTTGCCACCAAAGTTGCTGGATTTGCCCTTTCAATTCTGCAATTTGTTTTTTGATTATGTTCACACTATCTCAGTTCATAATTTTGGCTCTGTAGAAATCTAAAAACAAGCGTTGCTGCTCCGTTATTTTCCTTTGCCCCTTGCCTTCCTTTCCATCACTCACACTCCCTTTCCCATGCCTGGCACAGCTGGATATCTGCCATCAGCTCGCATTGGAAAGACTTGTCAATATGCGGTGGTAAGGGGGGAATGCTAGGATAAAATACCATATATTTGCATCTACATAGCGATCCTGCTGCGAAACTTTGGTCGAAAGTTGTATTTTATTTCAAAGTGGGAATTGGAAGATAGGGACAGAGATGTTACCCAGAGATTTTGATAGGAAGGAAACATTACAGCAGCTGAGTATAAGATCGGTCAAATGATAGGTTCAATGAAGATCGGGCGAGGGGGATTGGGGGTGGGGGAAAAGTATCTAATAACCATATAACCATATAACAATTACAGCATGGAAACAGGCCATCTCGACCCTTCTAGTCCGTGCCAAACACATATTCTCCCCTAGTCCCATATACCTGCGTTCAGACCATAACCTTCCATTCCCTTCCCATCCATATAACTATCCAATTTATTTTTAAATGATAAAAACGAACCTGCCTCCACCACCTTCACTGGAAGCTCATTCCACACAGCCACCACTCTCTGAGTAAAGAAGTTCCCCCTCATGTTACCCCTAAACTTCAGTCCCTTAATTCTCAAGTCATGTCCCCTTGTTTGAATCTTCCCCACTCTCAGTGGGAAAAGCTTATCCACGTCAACTCTGTCTATCCCTCTCATCATTTTAAAAACCTCTATCAAGTCCCCCCTTAACCTTCTGCTCTCCAAAGAATAAAGCCCTAACCTGTTCAACCTTTCTCTGTAACTTAGTTGTTGAAACCCAGGCAACATTCTAGTAAATCTCCTCTGTACTCTCTCTATTTTGTTGACATCCTTCCTATAATTAGGCGACCAAAATTGTACACCATACTCCAGAATTGGCCTCATCAATGCCTTGTACAATTTTAACATTACATCTATAGCTTGGGGCTTGCCTAAATGAGTACTGAGATGGATTATCATTCCACACCAAATTTCTTAGACAATAATACAATAGTTTGTTGGATATGGATCAACGGACTGTATGGTACATGCTTGTAAATTAGTGAAACAAATGTTCTTCTGTAAGTTCTGTTGTTTCTGGGATGGGGTGACTGATACCAAATAACCTACATTCTATATTTTGTCATAATGTGGCTGAAACAATGGCATATTTTGTGATATTTATTGAGATAGAAAGATACAATGGAGTTTGGGCAAGATATTACCTTGCAACATTATGTATGTCTGATAGATATTGTGAAATGGAACTCAGTAATTATGGGAGGATTACATAAAACTACAATTCAAAGGTAATGAATATACAGAGTCTTGTTATTTCCATCATGGACAAACAATAGTGATATAGGACACCAGATCCTACTATGGTAAACTCACGAGTTACTACAGTATGACTATGTGTTAAAAAGCATCACATGTTTACATCCCGAGTATATTTTACATGTGGACATTTTTCAACATGTTGAAAAATCTTCATGTTACCACGTTTCCCGAGTACCTGCCGTTAGCGCAAAGAAATGGCATGTTGGCCTTTATAACAAGAGGAATCGAATATAGGAGCAAAGAGGTCCTTCTGCAGTTGTACAGAGCCCTAGTGAGACCACACCTGGAGTATTGTGTGCAGTTTTGGTCCCCTAATTTGAGGAAGGACATTCTTGCTATTGAGGGAGTGCAGCGTAGGTTTACAAGGTTAATTCCCGGGATGGCGGGACTGTCATATGCTGAGAGATTGGAGCAGCTGGGCTTGTACACTCTGGAGTTTAGAAGGATGAGAGGATATCTCATTGAAACATATAAGATTGTTAAGGGCTTGGACACGCTAGAGGCAGGAAACATGTTGGGGGAGTCCAGAACCAGGTGCCACACAGTTTAAGAATAAGGAGTGAGCCATTTAGAACGGAGACGAGGAAACACTTTTTCTCAGAGAGTGGTGAGTCTGTGGAATTCTCTGCCTCAGAGGGCGGTGGAGGCCGGTTCTCTGGAAGCTTTCAAGAGAGAGCTAGATAGGGCTCTTAAAAATAGCGGAGTCAGGGGATATGGAGAGAAGGCAGGAACGGGGTACTGATTGGGGATGACCAGCCATGATCACATTGAATGTATGTGATATGAAAGTGAATTCGGTGTCAAATTAAACTATTTTTTATGCTTTATCTGATGGGATAAATTGCAGACTTGAGTTTTTTAAATCTCAAAATGTTGTAACATTGCTAGAAAATGTACCTGCATCTTGGAGGTCGAAGGTTAGGTTATTAGCAAAGAAAGATAGACTTCGCTATCCCTCAGTACAGTAACGTCAAGAACGATGTTCCTGTACTGAAATATAGCCAAGTCTATCCCTCATTGCTAGCAGCTGATGGGAAGCGGCTGTATAAGGACAGCGCTGCTAGGGAGGGGAGTTCCTTTCAGAGCGTGTGGGTAGTCTGCCCAGGGGTAAAGTAGCGGGGAGGGCAGGAGCGTTGAGATGGAGGGGGTCGGCCGGGGATCATCCAGCTCAAGAGCGGGTCAGTGCGCAGTGGAGCTTACCCCATATGTCAGGGCGAGTAACCTCAATTGATCCCTTGTTCGCGCTGACACAGGAGTAAGCTCCACTGCCGGCTGTGATGTTATCCATCACCCGCTGCCCCACTGCGCTCTATGATCTTTGCTCTTGAGCTGGTCCCCTCACTGTTCAGACGGGGAGAGCACTG
>NC_073415.1:931796-936796 GCF_028641065.1 Leucoraja erinaceus | reverse complement strand
GGTGGTCAGTCTACCCGATGACAGAAGTTGTACAAGGGTCTCCTGTGGCGTTCTGTGCTGCATCTTGGTGGGACCAGTCTGTTGCTGAAAGTACTCTTCCTGAAGCAGACAGACTGAGATAGACTGGGCTGTTCCTTTGCAGCTATTCCACTGCCGCTGTGACCAATGATCATACGATTATAAGACAAAGGAGCAGAATTGCGCCATTCGGCCCGTCGAGTCTGCTCTGCTATTCGATCATAGTTTCATTTAGTTCATAGACACAGCGTGGAAACAGGCCCTTCGGCCCACCGAGTCCGCACCGACCAGCGATCCCCGCACACTAACACTATCCTGCACACACTAGGAATCATTTACAATTTTACCAAGCCAATTAATCTACAAAGCTGCACGTCTTTGGAGTGTGGTAGGAAACTGGAGCACCCGGAGAAAACCCACGCAGGTCACGGGGAGAACGTGCAAACTCCGTACAGGCAGCACCCGTAGTCTAAGCTCCCCCACCATTTCCAGTGTTACCATTGGCATTACTCTCCAGCATGTACTATACCATACCTTGTTCATGGCCATGGATCTGTGTCGGCTCTTTGCAGAGTCATTGTGCCAATATTCATAAGCTCTTAAGTTTTAATTTAGACCATTCAGCCCATCAAGTCTACTCCACCATTCAATCGTGGTTGATCTATCTTTCCATCTCAACCCCATTCTCCTGCCTTCTCCCCATAACCTTTGATGCACTCACTAATCAAGAACCTGTCAATCCCTGCTTTAAAAATACCCAATGAGGCTTGAGGCCCTGCAGCTGCGGGCCAGGCAGCATCTCTGGAGAAAAGCAATAGGTGGCGTCCCGACCCGATATCTCACATATTCTTCTCTCCAGAGATGCTGCCTGACTCGCTGAGTTAGTGCAACGTTTTGTGTTTGCCTCACTGCAACTAACTCATTCAAGTGTCACACAACCATCCCCCTACTCCAGTACAAAGTTAGTCAGCAAACCGATCTCAATACCCAACAATTAAACTCCAAGCAACCAAAGGGTGATGAGAGATAGAGCAGCAACCTCAATGGTTCAATGGTCAAGGGTTAAAGGTCAATGGTCAATGGTCAATAGTTCAATGGTCAATGATCAAAGGTCAATAGTTCAATGGTTAAAGGTCAATGGTCAATGGGTCAATGGTCAATGGTTAAAGGTCAATGGTCAATAGTTCAATGATTCAATAGTTCAATGGTCAATGGTTCAATGGTTCTTCATTGTTGCATGTAACCTGCACTGTGAAATGTTTGCACTCATTTTTGGTGCCATTTGCAAAAGAAAAATAAAAAGTCTAAAGTCCATAGACTAAAGTTCATAGAGTCCAAGTACATCCAAGTACTGGAGCGCACCTTATCTAGGTAAGCCCAGGTAAGCCCCAGGTAAGCTCAGGTAAGCCCCAGGCTGCTACAGGGCTTCATTTGTCACCCTCGACCGCTCGGCACACCAACCCCTGTCCCTCTCCTCACCCGCCCAACCCCCTCTGTGCCGCTGTTACTCTGGGATTTGTTGCTCTGGGATTTGTTACTCTGGGACTTGTTACTCTGGTGTTTGTTACTCTGGGGTTTGTTACTCTGGGATTTGTTACTCTGGTGTTTGTTACTCTGGGGTTTGTTACTCTGGTGTTTGTTACTCTGGGACTTGTTACTCTGGTGTTTGTTACTCTGGGGTTTGTTACTCTGGAGTTTGTTACTCTCGCTCAGACTGACGACAGGCGCTAGCTGGTCTCCCCGTGACTGCATGGGTTTTCCCCGGGTGCTCTGGTTGCCACCCACACTCCAAAGATGTTCAGGTTTGTCGGCTATACAGCTTCGGTATGTTGTCAAAATTGTCCCTAGTGTGTGTGCAGTTTAGTTTAGTTTTAGAGATACAGCGCGGAAATAGGCCCTTCGGCCCTCCGAGTCGGCACTGGCCAGTAATCCCCGCACACCAACATTGTCCTACACACACACACTAGGGACAATTTACACATGCACCAAGCCAATTAACCTACAAACCTGCACGTCTTTGGAGTGTGGGAGGAAACTGAAGATCTGCACCTATTTTCTATGTTTCTATCTCGGAGAAAACCCAGGCGGGTCACGGGGAGAGCGTACAAACTCCGTACAGACAGCGCCCGTGGTAAGATCTCTGGCGCTGTGAGGCAGCAACTCTACCGCTGTGCCACACGTGGCATGGCATGTAGATTAGTGTAGGGGGTGAGGTTTGTACGCTTGGTATGAATGTAAAACTGTCCTTTATGTGTGTAGGGTAGTGTTATTGTGTCGCCATCGCTGGTCTGCATGAACTTGGTGGGCCGAAGAACCTTTTTCCACACCGTATCTCTAAAGTATAAAGAGCTGAGATTGACTGAACTTGTACCTCGAACAAGGACAGAGGTCCCTGCTAATCGCCCATTGACGACAGCGTGCCTGCGTAAAACCATGGGGACCACCAGCAACGGGACAGTATTGTGAGCAGGTTTGGGCCCCATATCTGAGGAAGGATGTGCTGGCTCTGGAGAGGGTCCAGAGGAGGTTTACAAGAATGATCCCAGCAATGAGTGGGTTAACCTATGATGAGCGTTTGACGGCACTGGGCCTGTACTCACTGGAGTTTAGAAGGATAAGGGGGACCTCAATGAAACTTACAGAATAGTGAAAAGCCTGGATAGAGTGGATGTTTCCACTAGTGGGAGAGTCTAGGATGAGAGGTCACAGCCTCAGAATTAAAGGACGTTCCTATAGGAAGGAGAGGAGGAGGAATGTCTTTAGTCAGAGGGTGGTGAATCTGTGGAATTCTTTGCCACAGATCACTGTGGAGGCTGATTCAATGGATACTTTTAAGGCAGAGTTAGATAGATTCTTCATTGGTATAGGGGTCGGAGCATATGGGGAGAAAGCAGGAGAATAGGGTTCAGAAAGGGAGATAGACCAGCCATGATTGAATGGCGGAGTTGATGTGATGGGCCGAATGGCCTAATTCTGCTCCTATCACTCCCGAAACACGACATAATGGGGAAGATCAACGTTTCAACATCGAGGTCTGCGGTGCAAAGTCGAACGCAATTGAGCTGGGCCAGGATTTAATATGTTGATCACATCAGCATTGTTGCCTATTTGCCTATAAAAATAACAGACAGATTGCAGTGTGCATGTTGTCATTTGGAAGATGCAGCCGGATTGCCAAGGGAACTCATTTATTGAATCATCTGGAGAAAGATCTGAGCAGCATTTGGGACCTGGAGGAGGTAGGGGGGGTGGGGGGGGGGGGGGGGGGGGGGGGGGCAGAGAGAGTGGGGGGAGTGTTGAATATAGCCGCACGGTTTGGCACTTGCTGGGAACAGGAGGTACCAGCAAACATCACAGGACAAAACATTTGAAAAATATGAAGTGCTTTCTGATTATCTGCCGAGTGTCATTAAATGGAGCATACTTCAATCTCCACTTCACATAGCAGATGTCATCCCGGTTACCAATAGGACGAAGGCAAATGGAATAAAAGCCTTCAATCCCAGCCAGTGATGTCAAGCGCTGACAGTCACGGAAGGTATTGTGCCTCTCGCGCTGCCAGCAGATTTATCTTTTGTGCCTTCACACCATCCTCCCTCTCCCTTCCACTTTACCTTCTCCTCACGAAGTCCATCTTCGCGCCTACTGTTCAGTGTTATTTATTTATCTTAGCTCATTGTCACGTGCACCAGGGTACAGTGGAAAGCTTTTGTTGCGTGCTATCCACTCAGCGGAAAGACAATACATGATTACAATCGATCCATTTACAGTGTACAGATACATGATAAGGCAGGGAATAACGTTTAGTGCAGGGTCCTGGGGGGCAGTGTTAGCTGTGAGGAGGATGCTAGGAGACTGCAAGGTGACTTGGATAGGCTGGGTGAGTGGGCAAATGTTTGGCAGATGCAGTATAATGTGGATAAATGTGAGGTTATCCATTTTGGTGGCAAAAACAGGAAAGCAGACTATTATCTAAATGGTGGCCGATTAGGAAAGGGGGAGATGCAACGAGACCTGGGTGTCATGGTCCACCAGTCATTGAAGGTAAGCATGCAGGTGCAGCAGGCAGTGAAGAAAGCGAATGGCATGTTAGCTTTCATAGCAAAAGGATTTGAGTATAGGAGCAGGGAGGTTCTACTGCAGTTGTACAGGGTCTTGGTGAGACCACACCTGGAGTATTGCGTACAGTTTTGGTCTCCAAATCTGAGGAAGGACATTATTGCCATAGAGGGAGTGCAGAGAAGGTTCACCAGACTGATTCCTGGGATGTCAGGACTGTCTTATGAAGAAAGACTGGATTGACTTGGTTTATACTCTCTAGAATTTAGGAGATTGAGAGGGGATCTTATAGAAACTTACAAAATTCTTAAGGGGTTGGACAGGCTAGATGCAGGAAGATTGCTCCCGATGTTGGGGAAGTCCAGGACAAGGGGTCACAGCTTAAAGATAAGGGGGAAATCCTTTAAAACCGAGATGAGAAGAACTTTTTTCACACAGAGAGTGGTGAATCTCTGGAACTCTCTGCCACAGAGGGTAGTCGAGGCCAGTTCATTGGCTATATTTAAGAGGGAGTTAGATGTGGCCCTTGAGGCTAAGGGGATCAGGGGGTATGGAGAGAAGGCAGGTACGGGATACTGAGTTGGATGATCAGCCATGATCATATTGAATGGCGGTGCAGGCTCGAAGGGCCGAATGGCCTACTCCTGCACCTAATTTCTATGTTTTTATGTTTCTATGTAAAGCCAGCAAAGTCCGATCAAGGATAGTCCCAGGGTCACCAATGAGGTAGATAGTAGTTCAGGACCGCTCCCTGGTTGTGGTGGGATGGTTCAGTTGCCTGATAACAGCTGGGAAGAAACAGTTCCTGAATCTGGAGGTGTGCGTTCGTTTTCACACTTCTGTACCTCTTGCCAGAGGGGAGAGGGGAGAAGAGGGAGTGACCCGGGTGAGACTGGTCCTTGATGATGCTGCTGGCCTTGCCG
>NC_073415.1:814296-926796 GCF_028641065.1 Leucoraja erinaceus | reverse complement strand
CTTCCTGCATCTAGCCTGTCCAACCCCTTAAGAAGTTTCTATAAGATCCCCTCTCAATCTCCTAAATTCTAGAGAGTATAAACCAAGTCTATCCATTCTTTCTTCATAAGACAGTCCTGACATCCCAGGAGTCAGTCTGGTGAACCGTCTCTGCACTCCCTCTATGGCAATAATGTCCTTCCTCAGATTTGGAGACCAAAACTGTACGCAATACTCCAGGTGTGGTCTCACCAAGACCCTGTACAACTGCAGTAGAACCTCTCTGCTCCTATACTCAAATCCTTTTGCAATGAAAGCTAATAGAGAGCTAGATAGGGCTTTTAGAAATAGCAGAGTCAGGGGATATGGGGAGAAGGCAGGAACGGGGTACTGATTGGGGATGATCAGCCATGATCACATTGAATGACGGTGCTGGCTGGAAGGGCCGAATGGCCTACTCCTGCACCTATTGTCTATTGTCTATTTACTCCTATTCCTTATGACCTTATGACTGGGAAGGTGCTTCCTTGTGGAATAAGGACTTTGAGACGAAGGGTTTTGTCATTCAGTTTATTAGACAACTTACAGGTGATGAGACCACTTGGGCAGTTACTGCCTGTGTCCGGTACATAACAACAACAACTTCACCAACATTTCACAGGCAGATTAGTAGTTCATAAATAATACCAGTGCAAAACAAAATGTTTGTTTTGGTCCAAAAACAGACAAAGAGATTCTCAGCTTGGTTTAGAGAGTTGTCGGCGCTGTGTCTCCTGTAGAGGGATTAGTCAGGCACATTCTCCATGCAGGTCATTAATACATGCCCGCAAGTCATAGACTCTCTGGGCAAGATGCCCATCGTCAGCTGGTGATGATGTACATGTAAACAAGCTCACGCAGATACGCACGTACACATATACACACACAGGCACACACACAGAAACACACACATATACTCACACACATACACACACATACAGATACACACGTACACATATACACAAACAGGCACACACACAAAAACACACACATATACTCACACACATCTACACATACACACACATACAGATACACACGTACACATATACACATACATATATACACGTACACATATACACACACACACATATATACGCACACACATGTACACACACAAACACAAGCATATACACACACACACACACACACACACACACACACACATACAGGTGCACATGTGGGCACATAGACACACACATATACATAGACATACACACATACACAAACACCCACACACATGTATGCACACACTAACACATACATATAGACACACACACACACACACACACACACACACACATGTACAACATACACACACCGACACATGCATCATCCCTGTACACACATGTGCACGCACACACACACACATTGACACAGAAACATACAAATACACACAGACACACACACACACACACACACACACACACACACACACACACACACACACACACACTAACACACACATACACACACGCACACACACACACACATGCACACACACATACACTGAAACATGCAAATGTACACACACAAAAATACTTGCAGACAGACACACTCACACACACACACTGAAACATACAAACACACTCAAATACACGCAGACTCAGACACACACACACACACAGACATACACTGAAATATACACCCACACACAAATACACACAGACATAGACACACAGACACAATTCAAAGAACAATAATAACACAAATGCAACTAAACATCCCTCGTGCTTCTGTGAATAAATCACACGCGATGCCATGGCATGGTCCCTGAGACTAGTTGCCCACAAGCACAGCCCGCTAGCCAGTGGGCTCAGTCACCCCTCATGTGTACTAAATCATGAGAGGAATAGATCAGGTAGATGCACAGAGTCTCTTGCCCAGAGTAGGTGAAACGAGGACCAGAGGACATAGGTTTAAGGTGAAGGGGAAAAGATGTAATGGGAATCTGAGGGGTAACTTTTTCACACAAAGGGTGGTGGGTGTATGGAACAAGCTGCCAGAGGAGGTAGTTGAGGCTGGGACTATCCCAACGTTTAAGAAACAGTTAGACAGGTACATAGATAGGACAGGTTTGGAGGGATATGGACCAAGCGCAGGCAGGTGGGACTAGTGAAGCTGGGACATGTTGGCTGGTGTGGGCAAGTTGGGCTGAAGGGCCTGTTTCCACACTATGATTCGATTGCTCAGATTCCCATCAAATCTTTCCCCTTTCACTTTAAATGGTGCATTTATGTTTGGTATTTTAAAGAAGCAAACATCAAAGATTACTGCTTAAGGGTAATGGGTTAAGATGGATTATCGAAGCTCTGTTCGTAATTATAGATCGCAACATATTACAAAACAGTGCGGAAACAGGCCCTTCGGCCCATCGAGTCCGCACTGGCCAGCGATCCCCACACACTAACACTATCCTACACACACTGGGGACAATTTACACACACACCAAGCCAATTAACCTACACACCTGCACGTCTTTGGAGTGTGGGAGGGAACCGAAGATCTCGGAGAAAACCCACGGGGGGAAACGGACAAACTCCGTACAGACAGCGCCCGTGGTCGGGATGGCAGCAACTCTACCGCTGCGCCACCGCGCCGCCCCACTGGGCGTGTAGTCCCGGTCACCCATCTACACGAAGGATGGCGTGGAGTTGGAACGGGCGCAGCAGAGATTCACCAGGATGTTCGAAGATAGACACAAAAAGCCGGAGTAACTCAGCGGGACAGGCAGCATCTCTGGAGAGAAGGAATGGGTGATGGTTTGGGTCGAGACCCTTCCTCACCGGGATGTTACCTGGGCTTGTGGGCTTGAGTTTAAGGGATAGGCTAAGTCTTTTTCCTTGCAAGCCTAGGAGCATGAGGGGGCAACCTTATTGAGGAGTACAAGGTTCAAAATCTCGAGGGCATTGACTTCAGGTGGGATGAGTGAAATCAAAGCGGATTTACAGGGGCAACTATATCACTGAGAGAGAAGTCTATACCTGGAATAAGTTGCCAGAGGAAGCTATGTAGGTGGTGACAGTACTGACATTTGTACAGATATATGGATAGGAAGGGTTTAGAGGACTAGGGGCCAAATAACTCAGTAGGCCAACTTGGTCAGTAGGGACAAGGTGGGCTGAAGGGCCTGTTTGCATGCTGTGTATCTCTGTGACTCTAAGTGCTACAACGTTCTCAGATACTAGGTGAATCACAGAAAGCCTGGATAGAGTGGATGTGGAGAGGATGTTTCCACTAGTGGGAGAGTCTCGGACCAGAGGTCACAGCCTCAGAATTAAAGGACGTTCCTTTAAGACGGAGATGAGGAGGAATTTCTTTAACCAGAGGGTGGTGAATCTGTGGAATTCATTGTGGAGGCCAAGTCAATGGATATTTTTAAGGCGGAGATTGATAGATTGTTGATTAGTGCGGGTGTCAGGGGTTATGGGGAGACGGCAGGGGAATGGGGTTAGGAGGGAGAGATAGATAAGACCATGATTGAATGGCGGAGTAGACTTAGTTCAGAGATACAGTGCGGAAACAGGCCCTTCGGCCCAACGAGTCCGTGCCGACCAGCGATCCCCGTACACTAACACTATCCTACACACACCAGGGACAATTTACAATCTTAACCGAAGCCAAGGAACCTACAAGCCTGCAAATGTGGGAGGAAACCGGAGCACCCGGAGAAAACCCACGAGGGTCAGGGGGAGAAGGTACAAACTCAGTATAGACAACTCCCCCAGTCAGGATTGAATCCTGGTCTCTGGCATAACTCAGCGGGACAGGCAGCATCTCTGGAAAGAAAGGACGGGTGACTTTTCGGGCCGTGACCCTTCTTCGGACTGAGAGTCAGGGGAGAGGAAGACGAGAGATATGGAAGGGTAAGGTGTGAAAATGACACATCAAAGGGGACGATGATCAAGGAAAATGGTTCATTGTTAGCTGAGGGGAAGGTGACAACGAGGCATATAGTCAGTAATATTTAATCAGGAGGACAGTGAAACTAGTCGGAGAACTAGGGTGGGGGAGGGATGGAGAGAGAGGGAAATCAAGGGCTACTTGAAGTTAGAGAAGTCAATGTTCATACCACTGGGGTGTAAGCTGCCCAAGTGGAATATGAGGTGCTGTTCCCCCAATTTGCGCTGGGTCTCACTCTGACAGTGGAGGAGGCCCAGGACAGAAAGGTCAGGGAGGGGGGAGTTCAAGTGTTTGGCAACAGGGAGATCAGGTAGGTATAGGCTGTCTTAGTGGAGTTGGTCAGCGAAACAACCACCGAGCCTGCACTTGGTCTTGCCGATATATAAAGGTAACACCACCTCGTATTTCACTTGGGCAGTGGGTATGAATATTGACTTCTCCAACTTCAAGTAGCCCCTGCTTTCCCTCTCCCTCCATCCCTCCCCATTCCTAGTTGCCCGACCAGTCTGACTGTCCCCCTGATTAAACTTTACCTCTGTATCCTTCGGTGTCACCTTCCCCCTGCCAGCAATCATCTATTCTACATCTTCCTTGATCTGCGTCCTCTGTCCTCTTTGATGTCTCATTTTCACACCCCACTCTTCCTTGTCTCCGTGCCTCCCTCTCCGCTGGCCCTCAATCTGAAGAGAAGGTCTCGACCCGGAAAATGGCCCACCCCTTCTCTCCAGAGATGCTGCCTTGTCGAGAATGCTGAGTTACTCTTGCATTGTGTGTCTGTCTTCGCGGTGTAAGCCAGCATCAGCAGTTCCTTCCTGCATATTCCAAGCGGAGGGCAGCTTAGCGTTGCCCTTCCAGGATATTTCCCCGTTGTCAAGATGCAGGGAGAGAGCGAGCCTTATCGCCAGGCCTGGGCACCAGTCATCAGGCTGCCAGTGACGGAGAGCCTTTAAAAGGGCAATCCATCCCTCTAGGATAAAGCAAGCTCTCTTCTCAATCTGCTTGCTGGCTGGATAACGCTCTCGCTAGCTAACTCCGAATCCCCAGGGCCACCAGCCAAATGCCACGGCCATGATTAAAATTCTCCACCCCTCGCCTCTCCTGCCTCATTATATCTCCGAGCCTCAGGTGGCAGCAAACTCAGTCGCTCATCCCCGCATCCCAGCTGATCCCAGCTGATCCCAGCTGATCACGCTCCAGCCCGCTGCTCGCAGGCTTGAGGCCCGATCTCCGGGACAAACCCTGCTACAGGCCTCGAGTGTCGAAAATCCCCACCATTCACCCAAGCTTCAGACCGGCACATTACAACAGGTGCGTGGATGGGAAGGCAAGGCAAGGCAATGCAGGCAGCATGCGACTGGCTTAGATTGGGCATCTTGGTCAGCATGGATGAGATGGGCCGAATGGCCTGCTTCCTTGCTGTCTGACAATGACTCTTTTTACTTTAGTTTAGGTTAGAGATACAGCGCAGAAACAGGCCCTTCAGCCCACCGAGTCCGTGCCGACCAGCGATCAGGTGGGGCCTGGGGGCGGAAAGGGTGGGATTCAGAGACAGCATGGACACAGGCCCTTTGGCCCACCAGCTCCATGCCGTACAAGGTGGCGCGTGGGACCAGTCCCATTTGTCTGCATTTGGCCCAGAGCCGATCCCTTCTCCATTGGTCCAAAGTCTAGGAGGACAATGAGACTGTTATCGATGGTGTCGTGAGGGGAGAGGGGAGAGAGGGGAGAGAGGGAGGGAGGGGAGGAGAGAGGGAGAGAGAGAGAGGGAGAGAGGAAGAGAGGAGAGAGAGAGGAGAGAGAGAGGGAGGGAGAGAGGGAGAGAGAGAGAGGAGAGAGAGAGGGAGAGAGGGAGAGAGAGAGAGAGAGAGAGAGAGAGAGAGAGAGAGGGAGAGAGGAGAGAGAGGGAGAGAGGGAGGGAGAGAGAGAGGAGAGAGGGAGAGAGGGAGGGAGGGAGGGAGAGAGAGAGAAGGAGGGAGAGAGGAGAGAGGAGAGAGAGAGGGAGGAGAGAGAGGGAGAGGCCAGGTTGTTGATGTCTGAGCTCCAGTGGGAATGGGAGAGTGGGGAAGTAGCAGAGAGAGGGAGAGAGGGAGGAGAGAGAGGGAGAGAAGGAGAGAGAGAGAAGGAGAGAGAGAGAGGAGGGAGAGATAGAGAGGGAGAGGGAGAGAGAGTGGGAGAGAGAGAGGAGGAGAGAGAGAGAGAGGGAGAGAGAGAGAGAGAGAGAGAGAGAGGGAAGGAGAGGGGGAGAGAGGATGGAGAGAGGGAGGGAGGGAAGAGAAGGAAGGAGGGAGAGAGGAACGGAGGGAGGGAGAGAGGGAGGGAAGAGAGGGAAGGAGGGAGAGGGAAGGAGGGAGAGGGAAGGAGGGAGAGAGGGAGTGGGATGGAGGCTGTGAGTGTGTGAGTGTGGAGGTGAGTCAGGGCTCCAGTGGCGGCTCCACCTCCATGTCCAGGCCACACTGACACTCCTCCACCAGGGCCACGTCCACGCTGAGCGCCCGGCCACCCCGGCACTGTAGCGGGACGGCTGTGTGGCGCAGGCGGCTGGGGTAGCACCGGGAGCAGGAGCGGTGGAGCCTCGGCCCCGAGCCCGGCACGAAGAAGGAGCGGCACTGCCCGAAGCACAGCTGGTTGCGGACGGTCACGGGCCGGCACCATGGCTGCGAGATCTTCTGTAGGAGCAGAGAGAAAAGCAGCATCAGTAACGAAGGAGTCCTACAGTCATAGAGTGGTCATACACCATGCTAACAGGCCCTTTGGCCCATCTTACCCATGCTGGACAACATGCCCACATACACGAGTCATAGAGTGGTCATACTTCATGCTAACAGGCCCTTCAGCCCAACTTAGCCATGCCGGCCAACATGTCCCACCTACACTAGTCCCACCTGCCTGTGCTTGGTCCATACCCCTCCAAACCTGTGTGTGGAAACAGGCCCTTCGGCCCAACCTGGCTCGGACAAAACTCTGAACATTAATAGGCCATCATCAGTCCGCCGAAACCTACCTGATCCCCCGATTGCTCAACACTTTAACTCCCCCTCCCATTCCCACACTGACCTTTCTGTCCTGGGTCTCCTCCACTGTCAGAGTGAGGCCCAGTGCAAATTGGAGGAACAGCACCTCATATTTCGCTTGGGCACCTTACACCCCAGCGGTATGAACATTGGGGGGATTATTGGGGCGGTGCGGACTAGGTGGGCCGAAGGGCCAGGTTTCGGGCTGTACCTCTAAAGTGCCCATGAGGACCCTCTCTCCCCTTGCTCAAGATTCAGTAGCCCACAGGTCAGTGTTACTAGCCCAGTAGTCCAACTACCTTTACCTTCAGTAGCCACAGATCCATATCACTAGTGCAGCCACCTTTAGATTCAGTAGCCCACGGGTCTGTGTTACTAGCCCAGTAACTTTAAACTCCTCTAGGTTCAGTAGCCCACATGTCTATATCACTAGCCCAGTGACTTTAACCACGTCCAGATTCAGTAGCCCACAGGTCTATGTTACGAGCCCAGTAACTTTAACCTCTACATTCAGTAGCCCACAGGTCTATGTTACGAGCCCAGTTCCACTACCAGATCCCCGTCTCTGTCCCCCCTCCCCCCTCTCTCTGTCCCACTCTCTCCCGCTCCGTTTCCTCCCTCACTCTCCTTCCCCGCTCTCTTCCTGCTTTCCCGACTGTGCTCCGTGCCCCCTCTCCCCGTGTTATTCCGTCCCCTCTCCCTGCCACGGGCTCCCAGACTTGGGCGCTGGGCCTGGCTGCTCCGTTGCAGCTCGATGGATCCCATCTGCTCAGCCGCATGTGCAGCTTGTACCTTGAAACTTCCCGCACCGAGAGTCCTGGCATGACAAAAGCTTCCCTTATTGAGCTCTGAACGGGATCAGACGCACCTGAACTAAGTGTGTAGGAGGGAACTGCAGATGCTGGTTTAAACCAAAGATAGACACAAAATGCTGGAGTAACTCAGCGGGACAGGCAGCATCTCTGGAGAGAAGGAATGGGTGACTGAAGATCAGACTGAAAATTATTCTGTCTTCTGATTAATTTTACTGACTGTCTGCCATTAGTCACCCTCCCCTCATGCACCATTCTACATTTCCTTACCATTGTCTGCTTTGATCTGTCTTTTTCACACCTTACCCCTCCATATATCTAGTCTCCCTCTCCCCCTGACTCTCAGTCTGAAGAAGGGTCTGGACCCGAAACGTCAGCTGTTCCTTCTCTCCAGAGATGCTGCCTGTCCCGCTGAGACAATAGACAATAGACAATGGGTGCAGGATTAGGCCATTCAGCCCTTCAAGCCAGCACCGCTAGTCAATATGATGCAGCCTGTCCCGCTGAGTTACTCCACCATTTGATGTCTATCTGCGGCTGAATTAAGGCCAGTCATTGACATGGCCACATGCTCCTTGTTTGAGAGCTGGGGCTTGCTGGAGACCTTTAAACGGTGGATTTCACACTTGCCCGAATATCTTGCAGGAGGCATAAGGATGGCCGAGGCTAGACTGGTGCTGGTGCCAGCTCAGGATGGCGATGGAGCCAATCTCTCACCCACTCGCTCTGCGGCTCCCGCTGGAGGCCTGGCCTGGCCCAGCGCACCCGCCCTGGCAGACGGGTTCAGAACGAGTGGCAGCCAAGTCCCTGCCATATGGAGCGGGCAGGCTCGCAGCTCCTTCCACTGCCAGCCTCTCCTCTCCCTGCTGTTGTCCTACCCGCCCATGGCCCAAACAGCCCCTGCCCACCCAACCCTGCCCCAAACCATCTATTCCCATTGCCCTCTCTACCACCCTGCCCACCCTGCCCTGCCCCCCCAACCCTGCCCCAAGCCATCTACTCCCATTGCCCTCCCGACGCCCCTGCCCCAAACCATCTCCTCCCACTGCCCCACCTACCACCCTGCCCACCCACCCTGCCCCAAACCATCTATTCCCAATGCCATCTCTACCACCCTGCCCCAAACCATCGACTGCCACTGCCCTCCTACCACCCTTCCCACCCACCCTGCCCACCCAACCCTGCCCCAAACCATCTACTGCCACTGCCCTCTCTACCACCCTGCCCCAAAGCATCTATTCCCAATGCCCACACTACCACCCTGCCCCTTCTAATCTACCCTGTACGTGGAGAGGATGTTTCCACTAGTGGGAGAGTCCAGCACCAGAGGTCACAGCCTCAGAATTAAAGGACGTTCCTTTAACAAGGAGATGAGGGGGGAATTTCTTTAGTCAGAGGGTGGTGAATCTGTGGAATTCTTTGCCACAGAAGGCTGTGGAGGTCAAGTCAATGGATATTTTTACAGCAGAGATAGATAGATTCTTAATCAGTACGGGTGTCAGGGGTTATGGGGAGAAGAATGGGGTTAGATCAGCCATGATTGAATGACGGAGTAGACCAGATGGGCCGAATGGCAGAATTCTGCTCCTATCACTTATATGACCCTCTCACTGACCTCTCTCTACCAGCCTGTGCCCCACCCATGTTCATAGATGATAGGAGCATTCGGCTCAATGAGTCCCCCATACAATCATGGCTGATCTATCTCTCCCTCCCAACCACATTCTCCTGCCTTCTCCCCATAACCCCTGATAATCAGTCCCTGCCCACCTATCCTGCCCAGAATAATCTACCTACTCTCTGGCTTCTTGCTACCACTCTGCCCTCCTCTCCTCTGCCCACTCTGTCAGCCCATTTTAATTCCAGGTCCCCATAAAGTCACCAAACCACAGTGAGATTTAGAATAACACAGTTTGAAAGGTTTATAGGACCTCAATCCTTGAGGCTTCAGAATACACTGTCCAAATTTTTATAATTTTTTGTAAATGTAGTTTTATTTAGATACAGCATGGACACAGGCCCTTCGGCCCACTGAGTCCGTGCTGACCAGTGATCCCCGCACACTAACACTGTCCTACACTCACTAGGGACAATTTTCCACTCATACCAAGCCAATTAACCTACAAACCTGCACGTCTTTGGAGTGTGGGAGGAAACCGAAGATCTTGGAGAAAACCCACGCAGGTCACGGGGAGAACAATAGACTATAGACAATAGACAATAGGTGCAGGAGTAGGCCATTCGGCCCTACGAGCCAGCACCGCCATTCAATGGGATCATGGCTGATCATCCCCAATCAGTACCCCGTTCCTGCCTTCTCCCCATATCCCTTGACTCCGCTAATTTTAAGAGCCCTATCTAGCTCTCTCTTGAAAGCATCCAGAGAACCTGTCTCCACCGCCCTCTGAGGCAGAGAATTCCACAGACTCACCACTCTCTGTGAGAAAACGTGTTTTCTCGTCTCCGTTCTAAATGGCCTACCCCTTATTCTTAAACTGTGTGGCCCCTGGTTCTGGACTCCCCCAACATCGGGAACATGTTTCCTGCCTCTAGCGTTTCCAAGCCCTTAACAATCTTATATGTTTCAATGAGATGCCCTCTCATCCTTCTAAACTCCAGAGTGTACAAGCCCAGCTGCTCCATTCTCTCAGCACATGACAGTCCCGCCATCCCGGGAATTAACCTTGTAGCGTACAAACTCGGTACAGACAGCACCCGTGGTCAGGATTGAACCCAAGTCTCTGGCGCTGTGAGGCAGCAACTCTACCACTGCTTTACCACTGCCCATAATCTACGCTCTCAAGGGGTCTCTCTACCACCCTGGTCCTACCACAAAGTCGCTAAGTGTAGTTTAGTTTAGAGATACAGCACGGAAACAGCTTCGGGCCCACCGAGTCCGCACCGACCATCGATCCCCACACACTAATGCTATCCTACACACACACTAGGGACAATTTTACAGAGCCAATTCATCCTTAACCTGAATGTCTTAAGAGTGGGAGGAAACCAGAGCACCCGGGAAAAACCCATGCAGTCCACGGGGAGAACGTACAAACTCCGTACAGACAGCACCCGTAGACAGGGGTGTCTGGCGTTGTGAGGCAGTAACTCTACCGCTGTGCCACCGTGCCCCTGCCCACCCACCCTGCCCATAATTATCTACCCCTCTCGCTGGGTTCTCTCTACCAGCCTGGCAGAGGGAATCCCCTCCTCTCTCTGCCCATTTTAATTCAGATCCCCATATCATCACCAAACCACAGCGAGCCTAAGATGCTTTCAACGTTTTATGGGATGTAAGGAAATCCTTGAGGCTTCAGATTACATTCTCATTCGGAAATAAGATTTGTCAAGCCCAGAAACTTGGCGGCCCTTGTATACTGCCTAGGTGTGGTCTGCTGTAGGATATTACAGGGTTGTACGCAAAAACAAAGCAACTCACTGTATCTGGGTACACATGACAATACAGTATCACTGACTCATTGAATCATTCCATTCTTTCATAGATACATAGAAACATAGGCAATAGGTGCAGGAGTAGGCCATTCGGCCCTTCGAGCCTGCACCGCCATTCAATGTGATCATGGCTGATCATCCAACTCAGTATCCTGTTCCTGCCTTCTCTCCATACCCCCTGATCCCTTTAGCCACAAGGGCCACATCTAACTCCCTCTTAAATATAGCCAATGAACTGTGGCCTCAACTACCCTCTGTGGCAGAGAATTCCACAGATTCGCCACTCTCTGTGTGAAAAATGTTTTTCTCATCTCGGTCCTAAAGGATTTCCCCCTTATCCTTAAGCTGTGACCCCGTGTTCTGGACTTCCCCAACATCGGGAACAATCTTCCTGCATCTAGCCTGTCCAACCCCTTAAGAATTTTGTAAGTTTCTATAAGATTCTCCCTCAATCTCCTAAATTCTAGCGAGTACAAGCTGAGTCTAACCAGTCTTTCCTCATATGAAAGTCCTGACATCCCAGGAATCAGTCTGGTGAAGTTCCCACCTCCACTTCCCCTTCTCTCCTCCTCTCTCTCTTCCTCTCTCTCTCTCTCCCTCACTTTCTTTCCTTTTATCCTTCTCTTTCTCTCTCTATCTCTCTATCTCTCTCCCTCACTCTCTCTCTCTCCCTCTCTCTATCTCTATCTCTCTCTCTCTCTCTCTCTCTCTCTCCCTCTCTCCATCTCCCTCTCACACTATCTCACACTCTCTCTCTCTCTCTCTCTCTCCTCTCTCTCTCTCTCTCTCTCTCTCTCTCTCTCTCTCTCTCTCTCTCCATCACTCTCACTTTCTCTCTCTCCTTTTCTCTCCTCCTCTTTCTTCCTCTCTCTCTCCCTCTCTCTCTCTCTCTCTCCATCTCTCTCACTCTTACTCTCTCACTCTCTCTCTCCCTCTCTCCCTCCGTCTCTCTCCCCCTCTCTCTCTCTCGTCCTCTCTATTCTCTTTCCCTTTCTTTCTCTCTGTTCAGTTCCCTCCATCTCTCTCTCTCTCCACCTCTCCGCGCCCCACGATGGAGAGAGTGGGTTTCTCCTCTCTCTCTCTCTCCATTAGATTCTGTGCTTCATTCCCTTCTGTACACTGTATCTCCAATGGACCAGAGCTCCAACTGAAATAAACATCTGTAAATGCCAGGTACACAACAATGCTGGAGAAACTCAGCGGGTGCAGCAGCATCTATGGAGCGAAGGAAATAGGTAACGTTTCGGGCCGAAACCCATCTTCAGACTCACACTCACTCTCTCTCTCTCCTTCTCTCTCTTCCTCTCTCTCTCTCCCCCTCTCCTTCTCAATTCAATTTCAATTTTCAATTTAAAAAACTTTATTGGCATGATAAAAAAACATTGTTATATTGCCAAAGTATAAAACATGACATACATGTTTAAAATGCATCAGTATAAATACAAGTATACAGTGCATGGATAGATATGTCCCTGTACATAAACTTGCAATAGGCCTATAGTCCTTTATTGATGCTACACGTTCTTGCAGCTGTAAGCAGTACAACACAATAGCAAGTTTAGCAATTCAATATTCATTTCTTAGTGTTAGTTAATGTCGATTAGTGTGTGTGAGTACATATGTGCATGTTGGTCATTCACCGTCTCTCAGGTTATGGCATGCTGTTACGTATTGTGCACCAAGATGTGCCGTATATCCTTCGCCAAGGATTATTCTTCATTTTGATAAATCATCTAGTTCTTTAATATCAGGGTACACAAAAAATCTGGAGAAACTCAGCGGGTGCAGCAGCATGCAAATGCTGCTGCACCCGCTGAGTTTCTCCAGCTTTTTTGTGTACCTTCGATTTTCCAGCATCTGCAGTTCCTTCTTAAACTCTTTAAAATCAGGGGTTGCCACACTGAGTTTGTCAAAGTATTCTCTCTCTCCATCTCTCCCTCTCTCTCACAATCCTACTCTCTCACTCTCTCTCCCCTCTCTCTCTCCCCTCTCTCTCCCTTCTAACTGTAAATTAGAACATGCATCTCTTTCAAGATATCGTGCATGTTCCCCTTGCACTAAAACCAAAATCCAAATCAATGAACAATAGCCCAGAAGGGCCTCGACCCGAAACGTCGCCCATTCCTTCTCTCCAGAGATGCTGCCTCACCAGCTGAGTTACTCCAGCGTTTTGTGTCTATGTACAAGATTATCTGATCTGACTGGATGGCATGGAAAACAAACCTTTGCTCCCTCCACTCCACTTTCAGTCTGAAGAAGGGAAGAAGCATTTTGGCCCAAAACGTTGCCTATTTCCTTCGCTCCATAGATGCTGCTGAGTCTACCTGCCTACCTTCAATTTTCCAGCATCTGCAGTTCCTTCTTAAAGACCTGAAATGTCACCTATTCTTTTTTCTCCAGGGATGCTGCCCGTCCATCTGAGTTACTCCAGCATTTTGTGTCTATCTTCAGTGTGAACCAGCATTTGCAGTTCCTTCCTATGCAGTAAGCTCCCGGCGGCTGTCACTCTACTCAACAACGTACCTCGGTGACTGCCAATCACCACCCCCCCCACCCCCCCCCGGACACTTATTAATATTTATTCAAATCATTTGCTATGTCGCTCT
Source organism: Leucoraja erinaceus (assembly GCF_028641065.1). Classification (NCBI taxonomy): domain Eukaryota; kingdom Metazoa; phylum Chordata; class Chondrichthyes; order Rajiformes; family Rajidae; genus Leucoraja; species Leucoraja erinaceus. Next base: position 912,996 of record NC_073415.1, on the reverse strand, counting down.
CTTCCAGGGAGATGCTAAATGCATTTCGTTGTCTCTGTACTGTACACTGACAATGACAATTAAAATTGAATCTGAATCTGAATCTGAATCTGAAGCAGGGGACGTTACTACTTAATGGGTTCGGTGACATAGAGAAGATTCTGTTAGTTATTAATGCTGGACATGTTTCTCTGCAACATCAGAGGCTGAGGAGCAACTTAATAGAAGTATGAGAGGCACAGATAGGGTAAAGAACTTTTTTTCCCAGGCTGGAAATGTCAAGGATGAGACGACATCGTTTTAAGGTGAGAGGGGGAATGTTTGGAGGAGATGTATGGGGCAAATATTTTACACAGAGGGTGGTGGGTGCCTGGAACATGCTGCTGGAGGTGGTGGTGGAGGCAGATACGATAGTCCAGTTCAATTTAGTTCATTGTCACATGTACCGAGGTACAGTAAAAAGCTTTTGTTGCATGCTAACCAGTCAGCGGAAAGACAATACATGATTACAATCGAGCCGTCCACAGTGTACAGATACATGATAAAGGGAATAACGTTTAGTGCAAGATCAAGTCCTGTGAAGTCTCATTTAAAAATAGTTTTAATTGTGTGTCTCCAATGGTAGTTCAGGACCACTCTCTGGTTGGTAACAGGATCATAAGATCATGTGATAGGAGTAGAATTAGGCCATTCGGCCCATTAAGTCTACTCCGCCATTCAATCATGGCTGATCTACCTCTCCCTCCCAATCCCATTCTCCTGCCTTCTCCCCATAACCCCCGACACCTGTACTTGTTCTATAAAAACAACTCGTGTGAATTGGTGGTGGGTGTGGATCCGGTGGGCTGAAGGGCCTCTATCCATGCTGTATCTCTAAACTGAGCAAAACTAAACTTAAAGAGTTGAGACTGCAACTAAATGTAAGGTTAACAAACTTCCAGAGCTGCTGCAATCAAATAAAACATGGTGGGGAAACTGTCTAGCAGCGAGTGGCTAACACACAACAAAGAGCTGTTCACTGTTCTCGCTACCATAATAAACTAAACTAAACATGAGTTCTTAAATTCATGAGCCCGAGGAGCAGAATTAGGCCATTCGGCCCATCAAGTCTACTCCGCCATTCAATCATGGCTGATCTAACTCTCTCTCCTAACCCCATTCTCCTGCCTTCTCCCCATAACCCCTGACACCCGCACTAATCAAGAATCTGTCAATCCCCGCTTTAATAATATCCATTGACTTGGCCCTCACTACCATCTGCGGCAATGAATTCCACAGGTTCACCTGCCACTGGCTGAAGAAATTCCTTCTCGTCTCCTTTCTAAAGGTATGTCCTTTTATTCTGAGGCTGTGGCCTCTGGTCCTAGACTCTCGCATCCTCTTGCCTGAAGGGAGAGGGGAGAGGAGGGAGTGGCTGGGGTGAGACTGGTGCTAGATTATACTGCAGGCTTTGAGGCCTATGTTCGATGTCACACCCACCTGTATGAAGGGCACACTTCTACAGCTGGAGCGGGTGAGTTCGTGTTCGGTCAGGGGCAGGATAATCTCCTCCTCAGCGCCTGTCCCCCTCGCCATCACTCTCCGCCAGGCCTCCTCAGCCGTCCTCTCCCTTTCCCCACCGTCGGTGTTGCCCGGCAACAACCCAGCTCCGGGCCTGACCTCTGACCTTGGCCGGTTGAACTCTTCCGTCGGGCCTTCACCCGAGGCCCAAGCCGTGTCGTCTGAGCCCCGCCGGCCCGGATCGTTCCCGGTTGGTCTAGACATCTCCCACCTTCCAAAGATAGGGCCGTCTTCTCGGCCCGTCCTCATCTGGACACCTCCAGACGTCTCCCCGACCCCGTCAGACACGGTCCTCTGAATCTGCAGCCCCTCTCCCTCCCTCCCTTCTCCCCGCATCGGCAGGTCGCCAAGGGAACCCTCCGTCCGGGCGAACCCCAGGGTGACGGAGGGCCGAGGAGAATCGCGGAGCCTCTGCAGGCCCAGGAACCTCGACCACTGATGGCTGGCCTGCTGCAGTTGCCATGGCGACGGCCGCCGGAACGCCATCTTGTCCGTGCCAGGGCTACCTCCTGCCATCGGCTCCTCACCGTCCGCAGAAGAATCAGCTGAAGAAACCAGGTCTTCATTGTCGTCCAGGCCTCTCTGCACCAGAAAGGTGCTGAAACCCCAAACTCTAAGAGACAGGCAGAGAATGAGCTGGGTGTACAGGCCCAACATCTTTACCCTGTCTCCTTCTAACTAACTCTGTTCAAGGCTGTCAGGACAGGCCCTTGCCGTCAAATCTGATCATCTCCCATCCGCCCAGTCTTTATACTTGGCTGGGCAACCTCGGTTACGGGGTCAGTACAGGAAGCTGCCCTCTCACACCCTGCCTAACTTCCTCCGTTTTATTGAATCCATCAATCAGTGGGTGGAGAGAGAGGACAGGCCGGCAGATACACCCCATCCTTTCAAAAATTCAGTGCTAACACCTGCCGTTTGAAGTCAGGGAGCTTTTCACTGCCAGAAGTATTTGCATCTAGAAGGGACAAGGCAAAGACATTTGTGTCTTGGCATATTCAAAACCATAGGTGGACAAAAATGCTGGAGAAACGCAGTGGGTGCAGCAGCATCTATGGAGCGAAGGAAATAGGCAACGTTTCGGGCCGAAACCCAAAGGAAATAGGCAACGTTTCGGGTCGAAACCCGGAAGGGTTTCGGGCCGAAACGTTGCCTATTTCCTTCGCTCCATAGATGCTGCTGCACCCGCTGAGTTTCTCCAGCATTTTTGTCTACCTTCGATTTTCCAGCATCTGCAGTTCCTCCTTAAATATTCAAAACCATCATCAGTTTTGATCATTTGATTTTTTTTTCAGTTTAGAGATACAGGGCAGAAACAGCCCACCGAGTCCGCGCCGACCAGCGATCCCCGCACACTAACAGCCCTGTCCCACGGTACGATTTCATTCCAAGAGCTCTTAAACCAAGAGTTTGCCCTTAAATCGAACTCGGAGATTTACGGTAATGGCCGCTCGTCAGTACTCGGGGTGTTGAAAAATCTTCACCAGTCTTGCCTACCGTTAGCGAGTCTTCCCGAGTACCTGTCGTTAGCGCTAAGAGACGTCCCCGAGCTCCGATGTACTCGCTACGTTTATTCTCCGTGCTTACCACGAGTTTGATTTTTTTTTAAACTCAGGAGAGCTCTTGGAATTAACTCGTACTGTGGGACAGGGCTTTAACACTATCCTACACACACACCATAGGGACATTGTTACAGTTACACCAAGCCAATTAAAACCCACACGGTCGCGGGGAGAACGAACAAACTCCGTACAGACAGCACCCGTTGTCAGGATCGAACTCATGTCCCTGTGGCTGTAAGGCAGCAACTCTACCGCTGTGCCACCGTGCCAAACCTAACTCTAAATCCCATCCTTGGATTACTTTAGTTTATTTTTAATTTAATTTAGAGATACAGCGCAGAAACAGGCCCTTCAGCCCATTGAGTCCGTGCCGACCAGCGATCTCCGCACACTAACATTATCCCACACACACACACACACACACACACACACACACACACACACACACACACACACACACACACACACACACACACACACACACACACACACACACACACACACACACACACACACACACACACACACACACACACACACCATATAACCATATAACCATATAACAATTACAGCACGGAAACAGGCCATCTCGACCCTTCTAGTCCGTGCCGAACACATAATCTCCCCTAGTCCCATATACCTGCGCTCAGACCCTAACCCCTCCATCCATTCCCTTCCCATCCATATAACTATCCAATTTATTTTTAAATGATAAAAACGAACCTGCCTCCACCACCTTCACTGGAAGCTCATTCCACACAGCTAACACTCTCTGAGTAAAGAAGTTCCCCCTCATATTATCCCTAAACTTCAGTCCCTTAATTCTCATGTCATGTCCCCTTGTTTGAATTTTCCCTACTCTAAGTGGGAAAAGATTTTCCACGTCAACTCTGTCTATCCCTCTCATCATTTAAAAAACCTCTATCAAGTCCCCCCTTAACCTTCTGCGCTCCAAAGAATAAAGCCCCAACTTGTTCAAATCGTTAACAACTTCGGGCTATCTAACTGGTGACGACGAGGGTGGGATTCGAACCCACGCGTGCAGAGCACAATGGATTAGCAGTCCATCGCCTTAACCTCTCGGCCACCTCGTCTGTTCCCTGGGACATGTCCCTGTTCCACAAGGGACATTTTACAATCAAGCCAATACACTTACAAAACTGTTCGTCTTTGGAGGGCGGGAGGAAACTGGAGACACGGAGAAAACCCACGCAGGTCACGGGGAGAACGTGCAAACTCCGTACAGACAGCACCCGTGGTCGGGATTGAACCCGGGTCTCCGGAGCTGCAAGCGCCGTAAGGCAGCATCTCTACCGCTGATCCACCCGTGCCACCCATTCATCTACAGGCTATGTGCCGGGACACCCTGTGACAAGCCTCAACTGTTGCAGGAAATTCTTCTCACTGCCACCATTGGGAAGAAGGTACAGGAGCCTGGAAAACCTTGACCACCAGGTCTAGGAGCAGTTTCTTCCCAACAACCATCAGGCTCTTGAACACTACACAACACTAACCTGACCAACTATGGTCTTCTAGGGACCGTGTCTCTGGTTGCACTACCCCTTTTGGTTTTTGCACTGCTTGAAAAAATCACCAGTGTTAGAAACATAGAAACATAGAAACATAGGTGCAGGAGTAGGCCATTCGGCCCTTCGAGCCTGCACCGCCATTCAATATGATCATGGCTGATCATCAAACTCAGTATCCTGTACCGGCCTTCTCTCCATACCCCTGATCCCTTTAGCCACAAGGGCCACATCTAACTCCCTCTTAAATATAGCCAATGAACTGGCCTCAACTACCCTCTGTGGCAGAGAATTCCAGAGATTCACCACTCTCTGTGTGCAAAATGTTTTCCTCATCTCGGTCCTAAAAGATTTCCCCCTTATCCTTAAACTGTGACCCCTTATTAAGTTTCTATAAGATCCCCCCTCAATTTTCTAAATTCTAGCGAGTACAAGCCAAGTCTATCCAGTCTTTCTTCATATGAAAGTCCTGACATCCCAGGAATCAGTCTGGTGAACCTTCTCTGTACTCCCTCTATGGCAAGAATGTCTTTCCTCAGATTAGGAGACCAAAACTGTACGCAATACTCCAGATGTGGTCTCACCAAGACCCTGTACAGCTGCAGTAGAACCTCCCTGCTCCTATACTCAAATCCTTTTGCTATGAATGCTAACATACCATTCGCTTTCTTCACTGCCTGCTGCACCTGCATGCCTACTTTTAATGACTGGTGTACCATGACACCCAGGTCTCGTTGCATCTCCCCTTTTCCTAATCGGCCACCATTCAGATAAAAGCCTACTTTCCTGTTTTGCCACCAAAGTGGATAACCTCACATTTATCCACATTATACTGCATCTGCCATGCATTTGCCCACTCACCCAGCCTATCCAAGTCACCTTGCAGCCTCCTAGCATCCTCCGCACAGCTAACACTGCCCCCCAGCTTTGTGTCATCCGCAAACTTGGAGATGTTGCATTCAATTCCCTCGTCCAAATCATTAATATATATTGTAAATAGCTGGGGTCCCAGCACTGAGCCTTGCGGTACCCCACTAGTCACTGCCTGCCATTGTGAAAAGGACCCGTTTACTCCTACTCTTTGCTTGCTGTCTGCCAGCCAGTTCTCTATCCTCATCAATAATGAACCCTCAATACCGTGTGCTTTAAGTTTGTATACTAATCTCTTATGTGGGACCTTGTCGAAAGCCTTCTGAAAGTCCAGATATAACACATCCACTGGTTCTCCCTTATCCACTCTACTAGTTACATCCTCGAAAAATTCTATAAGATTCGTCAGACATGATTTACCTTTCGTAAATCCATGCTGACTTTGTCCAATGATTTCACCACTTTCCAAATGTGCTGCTATCCGATCTTTAATAACTGATTCTAGCAGTTTCCCCACTACCGATGTTAGACTAACTGGTCTGTAATTCCCCGTTTTCACGTTGGTCGGCGCGGACTCGGTTAGCTGGTGCGCCTGTTTCCACGCTGTATCTCTAAACTAAACTACTAAACTAAACACAGCTACCAGCAGCAGGGGGAACAAGTTCAAATCTCCACCGAGGTGGTCCCAAACCAGAACCACCCTATCTACTGCGGGTTTGTTTCCAAACACCTGCCAGCCATCCAATGCTTTCTGATGTTAAATCTCAAATGCTGAATTAAACTTTGAGCCTCGGTGTGAGAAAGGGGATTATTCAAGTCAATAGGTTTCCCGCCTAGCGGAAAATAGGGTCATCTGGTCAATAATTGAATCAATTCCATTCAAAGCCACCTTTAAGAAAAGGTGATAATGCTCGTAATGAGTTCACCTAAAAATGTTATTTATTTCGCAGTTCCAGAGTCCAGCCCCATGGAAGGTGTGATCTCCTGCAAGTCCTTTTGTCTGATCTAATATTCTCTTTTAAAGAAAAACTTCAGGATGAAACCAGGGAGTTTCTGAATATTAAAGACCTTTTAAATCTGCATGAGAAAGATATCTCTGTTGGGTGGGAACACAGTTGCATCGCAGGTCAGAGATTTGGAGTTCAGGTCCCACTTATGTCAGTCGAGCATTGGGTTTAGGCCGACAATACACTCCAGCACACAGAGCTGAAGTTTGAAACAAGGAACTGCAGACAGAATGTGTAGGAAGGAACTGCAGATGCTGGTTTACACTGAAGATAGACTTGAAATGCTGGAGTGACTCAGTGGGACAGGCAGCATCTCTGGAGAGAAGGAATAGGTGATGTTTCGGGTCGAGACCCTTCTTTAGACTGAGAGTCAGGGGAAGGGGGAACTCCGATCCTGGTTAATACACAAAAGTGCTGGAGTAACTCAGCGGGGCAAGGAGCATCTCTGTGGAGTTGACGTTTCAGGTCAGGGCCCTTTTACAGAGCTAAAGTTTGATGGATTATAGATTCATAGAGTGATACAGTGTGGAAACAGGCCCTTTGGCCCAACTCGCCCACACCGGCCAACAATGTCCCATCTACCCTAGTCCCACTTGCCTGCGCTTGGTCCATATCCCTCCAAACCTGTCCTATCCATGTACCTGTCCAACTGTTTCCTTAAACGATGGGATAGTCCCAGCCTCAACTACCTCCTCTGGCAGCTTGTTCCATACACCCACCACCCTCTGTGTGAAAAAATTACCCCTCGGATTCCTATTAAATCTTTTCCCCTTCACCTTGAACCTATGTCCTTTGGTCCTCGATTCCCCTATTCTGGCTAAAAGAATCTGTGAATCTACCCGATCTATTCCTCTCATGGTTTTGTACACCTCTATAAGATCTCCCCTCATTCTCCTACGCTCCATGGAATAGAGACCCAGCCTACTCAACCTCTCCCTGTAGCTCACACCCTCTAGTCCTGGCAACATCCTCGTCAAATATTAAAAACTGTTTGTTCTCAAAGGGAGAACCAGGGATTCTACCCTCATTGCTCTAAGTACCATTCATTCCCCAAACGTTACAGAAACACTTAGATACATGGATAGGAAAGGTTTAGGGGGATATGGGCCAAATGCAGGCAAATGGGATTTGCTTTGATGGGTCATTTTGGTTGGCATAGACTAGATGGACCGAATGGCCTGACTCTGCTGTCATACTGTATTATTCTCAATGACAATATCTGGCCGTTATCATAAGTGGCTGTACGATATGTGGATATGAAAGTAGCATCCAAAATAATTTGTCTGAAGAAAGGTCTCGACCCGAAACGTCACCCATTGCTTCTCTCCAGAGATGCTGCCTGTCCTGCTGAGTTACAGCAGCATTTTGTGTCTGTCTTCGGTTTAAACCAGCATCTGCAGTTCATTCCTCAGCATTCAAAACAATTTACTGCAGCAAAGTAAGACACAAATACTTTGCTGTTTAATAAAGTACAATTACTTTGTAATTATTGTGTATATTTATTGTGGTTCTGTGTTGTGGGAATTGGGATCACTTGCCTCTACTGATCTGCAACTGGAGAGTTTTCAGGAGTAGAGGGATCTAGTAGCGCAGGTGCATAGTTCCTTGAAAGTGGCATCACAGGTGGAAAGGGTTGTCAGACAGGCTTTCACTACATTGGTCTTCATCAGCCATTGAGATCAAAGATCCTATAGCGGAGCAAGATAGACCACTCCTGCTAAATGCAATGGGCTGACATGTAGTACGCAACGGAGTGGAACGTGGGCCTTTTTTTCATCCATTTCCGTAACCGGATCCGACCCGACCCGACTCGCAGTGTAATCAACGTTGCGGGGGAGCAGTTTGTGTTAATAAATTAAAATTCTGAAGATTTTTACCAAATAACTTCTATTTTTACGAGGATGTTTCCGTAACCGGCTTCCGTCTCCGCACTAGTATCCTACGGGATCTTTGGTGTGGAGACGGAAGCCGGTTACGGAAATGGGGCCTTAAATTACCCATGAATCTGCCCATGACCGTACTACGTCTTTTTCGTCGAATGATCTATCTTGCTCGCTATAGGATCTTTGATTGAGATCACATCAGTCACTATACATCCTTGAGTATAGAGGTTGGGAGGTCATGTTGCAGTTGTATAAGACGTTGGTGATGCCACATTTAGACTATTGTGTTCAGTTTTGGGCACCATTTATTGGTAAGATGGAAAATTGCCTTCCATCACAGTGGCTTCACTGTGATGGATGTTTGTGTGAATTTAATTATGTGTATGTCTGTAAGACAGTGTCTTTGTTTGTATGGCTGTGGAAACAACATTTCGTTTGAGTCTCACTGGGGCTCAAATGATAATAAATTTGTATTGTATTGAAAAGCTGAAAAGGGCACAGAGAAGATGTACAAGGATGTTGCCAGGACAAGGTCCTGAACTACAGGGAGAAGTTGAACAGGCTTGGACTTTATTCTTTGGGGTGCAGGAGGATGAGGGGTGATCTTATAGAGATGTAAACATCATAAAAGGAATAGATCGGGTAAACACACAGAAACTCTTGCCCAGAGTAGGGGAATCAAGAACCAGAACACAGAGGCCTCAGTTGAAGGGGGAAAGATTTAATAGGAACCTGAGGGGTAACCTTTTCACACAAAGGGGGGTGGATGTATGGAACGAGCTGATGAAGGAGGCATTTGAGGCAGGTGTCATCACAACGTTTAAGAACCATTCAGACAGGTACATGGATTGGACAGGTTTAGAGGGATATGGACCAAACGCAAGTGGGACTAGTGTAGATGGGACATATTGGTTGGTGTGAGCAAGTTGGGCCGAAGGGTCTGTTTTCATGCTATATGACTCTATGCCAACCATATGCCAAATAGTGATTACCCTTCGGTGAAGTTCTTTATTAGCCTGAAAACACTTTGAGGTCTGGAACGCGCATGTTCAGTACATCCAAGGAAGGGTCTCAACCCATTCCTTCTCTCCAGAGATGCTGCCTGACCTCCTGAATTACTCCAGCATTTTGTGTCTATCTTCGATGTAAAGTAGCATCTGCAGTTCCTTCTTACACATAAAGTTTATTTTGATTTTTTATTTAAATACTTTATTAACCTGAAATCACTTTGAGGTATTTTGAGGCCTGGAACACACATTAGGAATGTAATGCTGAGGCTCTATAAGGTGCTGTTCAGGCTGCATTTTGAATATTGTGAGCAATTCTGTGCACCATATCTGAGGAAGGACGTGCTGACCAAAGATACTAGGGGATCACGTACTACACGTCAATCCATTGGATTTTCGCAGGAGTGGTCTATCTTGCTCCTCTAGTATCTTTGGTGCTGACTCTCGAGAGGGTACAGAGGGTTTGACGACACTGGGCTTGTACTAACTAGAGTTTAGAAGCATGAGGGGGAACCTCATTGAACCATGCAAAATAGTGAAAAGCCTGGATAGAGTGGATATGGAGAGGATGTTTCCACTAGTGGGAGAGTCTAGGACTAGAGGTCACAGCCTTAGGACGTTCTTTTTGGAAGGAGATGAGGAGAAATGTCTTTAGTCAGAGGGTGGTGAATCTGTGGAATTCTTTGCCACTGAAGGCTGTGGAGGCCATGAAGTCAATGGATATATTTAAGGCAGAGATAGATAGATTCAGATTCAGATTCAACTTTAATTGTCATTGTCAGTGTACAGTACAGAGACAACGGAATTATTGATTAGAACAGGTGTCAGGGGTTATGGGGAGAGATAGATGTGCGAATGGCAGAGTAGACTTGATGGGCCGAATGGCCTGATTCTGCTGCTATCATTTATCCAATCCAATCCAACTTTATTTGTTAAGCAATTTAAAACAACCAATGTTGACCAAAGTGCTGTACAGAACTCTCACGGGTGATAAATATGTAATGGTCAATAACTCCACAACGGCCATTTAGTTTTTGAATTGTTCTAGTTATTTCTCTTACTATTTACAAATCATGGGTTTAGTTTATGCCATTGTTGAACCTTTTATGTATTAAACTTTGTAGTTTACTTGGCTGATGTGTAAACAATTTGAGCAATGTATATAAAATACATCAAAATATGATGTACAAGACATCATAAACAGACACCATAACATAATACAACACTAAATTTATCATCTTGTTTCGGAAGTTTGCCAAAGTTTTAAAAGTTTTCCGAAGTTGCCAAAGTTTACAGCAGGCGCGGTGAAGCCGCCCGGGCGGTGAGGACCAGACCCAAGATGGCGGCGCCCATGGTGCGGGGCCTAGTCCTTGTTGCCGCCGCCTCCTCCTCGCGTAGTCCCGCCGCCGCCTACCATGCCCGGCCCCTGGGCCTGAGCCTGAGCCGCAGCGCGCGGTCCCGGCCGCTGGGCCCCGACACCCCCGAGTGGCAGCGCGGGCCCGGCCCCGAGCGCAGGAGGTTCGCGGCGGCGGGAGCGGCCTCGGGGGTGGCGGCCGCGAGTCTGTGGCCCGGGCCCGGGGATCTGCGTCGCCTCGTCCGGCACCAGGTCGACTGGCAGCCGCCGCTTCACGTCATGTGCGCCGGCATCCGGGCCGCGGACACACAGCGGCGGCAGCGGCAGCGGGACAGGTAGTGGGGTGGGGGGGGGGGGGGGGTGGGGGTGAGGGTGAGGGTGGGGTGAGGGTGGGGGGTGGGGGTGGGGGTGGTGAGGGTGGGGGGGGTGGGGGGGTGGGTGGGGGTGAGGGTGGGGGGGGGTGGGGGGGTGGGGGGGGGGGGGTGGGGTGGGGGTGGGTGGGGTGAGGGGGTGAGGGTGGGGGGTGGGGGTGGGGTGGGGTGGGGTGGTGGGGGTGAGGGTGGGGGGTGAGGGTGGGGGGGGGGGGGTGGGGAGGGTGGGGTGGGGGTGGGGGGGGGTGAGGGTGGGGGGGGGTGGGGGGGTAGGGTGAGGGTGGGGGGGGTGGGGTGGGGTGGGTGGGTGGGTGGGGGGGGGGGTGGGGGGGGGGTGGGGTGGGGGGGGGGGGGGGGGGGTGGGGGGGGGGGGGGGGGGGGGGGGGGGTGGGGGTGGGGTGGGGGGGGGGGGGGGGTGGGGGTGGGGGGGGGGGGGGGGGTGGGGGGGGGGGGGGGGGGGGGGTGGGGTGGGGGGGGGGGGGGGGGGGGGGGGGTGGGGGGGGGGGGGGGGGGGGGGGGGTGGGGTGGGGGGGGGTGGGGGGGGTGGGGGGGGGGGGGGGGGGTGGGGGGGGTGGGGGGGGGTGGGGGGGTGGGGGTGGGGGGGGGGGGGGTGGGGGGGGGGGTGGGGGGGTGTGGGTGGGGGGGGGTGGGGGTGGGGTGGGGGTGAGGGGAGGGTGGGGGGGGGGGAGGGTGGGGGTGGGGTGGGGTGGGTGGGGGTGAGGGTGGGGGTGGGGGTGGGGGTGGGTGGGGTGAGGGTGGGGGTGGGGGTGGGGTAGTGAGGGTGAGGGTGGGGGTGGGGTGGGGTGGTGGGGCTGGGGGTGGGGGCGGGGGTAGGGGTGGGGGGGGGGGGTGGGGGGGGGGGGGTGACGGTGGGGGGTGAGGGTGAGGGTGGGGTAGTGGGGGTGGGGTAGGGGGTGGGGGGGGGTTAGGGTGGGTAGTGGGGGGGTGAGGTGGGTGGTAGGAGTGGGTGGGGGTGGCTGAGGGAGCTTCAGGTGGGAGGAGAGGGGGGGAGGTGGTGGTAGCAGAGGGAATGGTGTTGTGGGATGGAGGGGGGAAGGGTAATTGAGTAAGAGGTGTGTTGGAGAAGGAGGGGAGGTGGGCCGGAGGGAGGGGTGGCAGGGTAGGAGTTGTGGGATAGAGGGTGTGGGAGAGGCGGGATGGGAGGGATGGGAGGGGAGTTGGAGGTGGAGGAGAAGAGGCGAGAGAGGGGTAGAAGAGGAAGTAGGGGGAGAGAAGGAGAGGAAGAGAAGGGGAGAAGAGGTGGGGAGGGCTAGCAGAGTAGTGGGAATAGTGTTATGGGAAAGGGTGGGGGAGTGATGGAGAGGGCAAGGCTAATTGTGTGTGGGAATAGTGGTGGAGGCAGGATAAGTGGTCGAGAGAGGGGACAGACGGAGGGAGAGGGAGGGATGGAGTGAAGGAGTTGTGAAAGGGTGGAGGACGTTATATTAGAGGCAGCTTCTTCTTCCTGCGTATGGCGTGCACAGCCTAAAGTTGTCGGACAACTTGGTCTATTTGATCTTGTTTGATTGTGCACGCCAGGTTGATTGCATTCGTTGAAACAGCAATCTCCCACCATTGGAGGCAGCGAGTTCCAGGGAAGGCATTCCAAAGTGTTGATGCTTGTTAACTGAAGACAATAGACAATAGGTGCAGGATTAGGCCATTCGGCCCTTCGAGCCAGCACCGCCATTCAATGTGATCATGGCTGATCATCCCCAATCAGTACCCCGTTCCTACCTTCTCCCCATATCCCCTGACTCTGCTATTTTTAAGAGCCCTATCTAGCTCTCTCTTGAACGCATCCAGAGAACCTGCCTCCTGAGGCAGAGAATTCCATGCACTCACCACTCTCTGTGAGAAACAGTGTTTCCTCGTCTCCGTTCTAAATGGCTTACTCCTTATTCTTAAACTGTGGCCCCTGGTTCTGGACTCCCCCAACATTGGGAACGTATTTCCTACCTCTAGTGTGTCCAAGCCCTTAACAATCTTATATGTTTCAATGAGATGCCCTATCATCCTTCTAAACTCCAGAGTGTACAAACCCAGCTGCTGGGTCAAGAATGGTTCCAGAACAAGGGGTCACAGTTTAAGGATGAGGGGGAAATCTTTTAGGACCGAGATGAGGAAAACATTTTTCACACAGAGAGTGGTGAATCTCTGGAATTCTCTCCCGCAGAAGGTAGTTGAGGCCAGTTCATTGACTATATTTAAGAGGGAGTTAGATGTGGCCCTTGTGGCTAAAGGGATCAGGGGGTCTGGAGAGAAGGCAGGTACAGGAGACTGAGTTGCAGGATCAGCCATGATCATATTGAATGGCGGTGCAGGCTCGAAGGGCCGAATGGCCTACTCCTGCATCTATTTTCTATGTTTCTATATCTGAAGAAGGGTCTCCACCCGAAACGTCACCCATTCCTTCTCTCCAGAGATGATGCCTGGCCTGCTGAGTTACTCCAGCTTTTTGAGTCTTTCTTGAGAGGTTAAGAGGCTCAGGCCAGCTGATGCCTGACACACGCAGGGTAGAAACATAGAAAATAGGTGCAGGAGTAGAGGCCATTCAGCCCTTCGAGCCTGCACCGCCATTCAATATGATCATGGCTGATCATCCAACTCAGTATCCTGTACCTGCCTTCTCTCCATACCCCCTGATCCCTTTAGCCACAAGGGCCCCATCTAACTCCCTCTTAAATATAGCCAATGAACTGGCCTCAACTACTTTCTGTGGCAGCAAATTCAACAGATTCACCACTCTCTGTGTGAAGAAAAAAATTCTCATCTCGGTCCTAAAAGATTTCCCCCTTATCCTTAAACTGTGACCCCTTGTTCTCGGGCATCTAGCCTGTCCAACCCCTTAATAATTTTGTAAGTTTCTATAAGATCCCCCCTCAATCTTCTTGGGTGCTTGTGTGATGCCGGCTGCCAGTGGCAGAGGGTGAACTCTGATGGAGGGTCCTTGCCTTTCAACAACTGCTTGAAGCACAGCGGTTCCTCGCCAGCAGGTGTGAAATGCACATCGGCAGCTATTAATGAAATCAAAGGCGAGAAAGTGGTGTGAGGTTTATGGCAGCCCCAACGATCCACATCTCCTCTCTGGCTTCCTACCCTGACAGACTTGTTCGCTAGCTGGTTTAGCTTTTCATTTGCAATGCCATGCATGACATTCACTGCAAACAGCGCAGTCCTCATTCCTTTGGAGAGTGCAAGTACAGACAGGATGTGTGCAAGGATCTGGGCATTAGCGAGCAGTAACAAACAAGAGAATAAACCCTCAGTGAGCTTCAACCTACAAACAGGAAGCTGTAGCTGAGGAAGGAACTGCTGATGCTCGTTTAAACTGAAGACGCTTAAAGAACAAAATGCTGGAGTAACTCAGCAGGACAGGCAGCATCTCTGGAGAGAAGGAATGGGTGACGTTTTGTTCGAGACCCTCCTTCAGACTTGAGGCAGCCTTAGTTTAGTTTAGAGATACAGCGCAGAAACAGGCCCTTCTGCCCACCGTGTCCGCACCAACCAGCGATCCCCGCACACTACCACTATCCTACACACACTAGGGACAATTTGTAATTATACCACGCCAATTAATCTACAAACCTGTACGTCTTTGGAGTGTGGGAGGAAACCGGAGCACCCGGAGAAAACCCATGTGGTCACAGGGAGAACGTGCAAACTCTGTACAGACAGCACCCGTAGTCAGGATGGAACCCGGGTCTCTGGTGCTGTAAGGCAGCAACTCTACCACTGTGGTGCCTGTGAGCTGTTTTCTGCAAAAGGGTAAAGGAGCTACGAAAAGGGCATTCAACTTTAGTTTAGACACACAGCATGGATGCAGCCTCTTCAGCCCACCAGGTCCACACCAACCAATGATCATCCGTTCTATGTTATTCCACTTTCTCATCAACTCCCTACACACTAGGAGATTTATTTATCGAGACCAATTAACCGACAAACCCACAGTTTGGGAAGTGGGAGAAACCCACACGGTCGCAGGGAGAACGTGCAAACTCCACACAGACACCACCACCTGAGGTCAGGATTGAAACCCTTTTCTCTAGCGCAGTGATGCAGCGGCTCCACCAGCTGCGCTACTTCTCTGACCTTTCAAACCTTCCACCATCTCCTTTAACCCAGTCCCACCCCCGCCATTTCACGTTGCATCATCCCTGCCTGTGAATGCCGGACAAGGTTGCCAATACTTTTGAATTGGCTTCAGGAATGAAAGATTAATTCCAGAGCTATTGCTGTGAGCAGCCCGGGGAACGTATTACATTTAGTTTAGTTTAGAGATACAGCTCGGAAACGGGCCCTTCAGCCCTCCGAGTCTGCACAGACCAGTGATCCCCGCACACATCAACATTATTTACGCACACTAGGTACAATTTACATTTACACCAAGCCAATTAACCTACAAGCCAGTACGTCTTTGGAGTGCGGGAGGAAACCGAACATCTTGGAGAAAACCCACGCTGGTCACGGGGAGTACGTACAAACTCCGTACAGACAGCACCCGTAGTCGGGGTCGAACCCGGTTCTCTGGCGCTGTGAGGCAGCAACTCTACCGCTGCGTCACCGTGCCACCCCGTACGGCCAAGTTCTACAAAGAATCCTGTTTTTAATTTTCTTTGAACACACCCAGGAGATGTGGAATAGACTCGGACATGAGAGTTCATGTGAGGGAATATGTCTGGGGACTTATCCAACCTCAAACGCTCCCTTTTTAAAAAAGGACTGCCTCTCACTGTAGCCTGGATGCTCCCTCTCTCCCTGCAGACAGAATGGTCACTTTGGCCTTTGTTGAGCCTCACAGCGCCAGAGACCCGGGTTCAATCCTAACCACGGGTGCTGTCTGCACGGTGTTTGTACGTTCTCCCTGTGACCTGCGTGGGTTTTCTCCAGGATCTCAGATTTCCTCCCACACTTCAAAGACGTACAGGTTTGTAGGCTAATTGGCTTGGTAAAATAGTAAATTATCCCTAGTGCGTAGGATGGTGTGTGTGCGGGGATCGCTGGCCAGCATGGGCTCAGTGGGCCAAAGGCCCTGTTTCTGCGCTGTATCACTAAACTATAAAGAAAATACACCTGCTCATTCCTCCTCACCTAACCTGCACCATAGCACAAAAAGACACAGAGTGCTGGAGTAACTCAGCGGGTCAGGCAGCATCTCTGGAGAACATGGATAGGTGACGTTATGGGATGGGACCTTTCTTCAGACTCCAAAGAAGACTTCCCAATGGAAATGGCACCTATTTTAAATTCCTGGGATTTCGGATGGTGCAGCAGGGTTAGAGCTGCTGCCTCACAGCGCCAGAGACCTGGGTTCGATCCTTGCCACGGGTGCTGTCTGTGTTGTACGTTCTCCCCGTAACCTGCGTGGGTTTTCTCCAGGTGCTCCAGTTTCCTCCCATATTCCACAGAGGTGTAGGCTTGTATAGTAATTGGCTTCTGTAAATTGTCCTCTGTGTGTGTGTGTGTGTGTGTGTGTGTGTGTGTGTGTGTGTGTGTGTGTGTGTGTGTGTGTGTGTGTGTGTGTGTGTGTGTGTGTGTGTGTGTGTGTGTGTGTGTGTGTGTGTGTGTGTGTGTGTGTGTGTGTGTGTGTGTGTGTGTGTGTGTGTGTGTGTGTGTGTTTAGAACTAGTGTACGGGTGATCGCTGGTCGGCATGGACTCAGTGGAAGGAAAGGCCTGTTTCCATGTTGTATCTCTAAATTAAACTAGAGGCCATTCAGTCCATCAATTCCATGCCAACTCAGAACATTCCCATCAATTCCATTTAGTACATTTCCTTGTGAGCCGTTCTCACCTTCAACCCCACCAACTATCCCCAGATTCGACCTCCTTCTCTCCAGAGATGCTGAGATACTCCAGCCTTCTGTGTCCTATTGTGTAAACCGAGCACGTGCAGTTCCTTGTTTCTGCACCATAGTATAGTGGGAGTATTCACCTCTTGGGAGGAAACCGAAGATCTGGGAGAAAACCACGCAGGTCACGGGGAGAACGTGCAAACTCCGTACAGACAGCACCCGTAGGCAGGATGGAACCCGGGTCTCTGGCGCTGCTTGCGCTGTAAGGCAGCAACTCTACCGCTGCACCACCGTGACTGCCCAAGCAGTATCTGAGCAGTTTGATTCTAAGGGACTCTGAAAGAAAGGAATCTTTGTTCTTAACCTGCTCTGTGTCTGTCGTGGAGGGTAGGGATAGTGTGTGGTTATGTTCAGAGAACACAAAGCATATTTAACTAATTTGACATCTCTGAAATACCAGCGCTACCCACTGAATGTGATCCCAGCAAAACACACAGTGCAGAGGAGTACAGCGGGTCAGGCAGCATCTGTGGAGAGAATGGACAGATGACGTTTTTGGATCAGGACCCTTCTTCATTCCAGTGGGGGGAGGGGGTGGCAGAAGGGTAGGGTGGGATTAGAACAGATGGAAAAGGTAGGGGTGCAAGCAAAAGTCTGGCAAGTGATGGGTGGATACAGGCGGGAGGGGTGGAGGGGTGAGGGTGTAAAATGGCGGAAGGATGGAGTTCATGATCAAGGCCAAATGTGAAAAGAAGATGAAAGGGTGTCGGATGAGGAGAAAAGAGTGAAATGGGACTGGTATAATGTGTGTAGCCAGAGGGAGGGGCTGCATGCAAGGGGAAAGGAATGACGTCCAGTTTTGGGAAGCTCTAATACTGCCTGAGTTGAGTAGACAATAGACAATACACAATAGGTGCAGGAGTAGGCCATTCGGCCCTTCGAGCCAGCACCGCCATTCAATGTGATCATGGCTGATCATCCCCAATCAGTACCCCGTTCCTGCCTTCTCCCCATATCCCCTGACTCCACTATCTTTAAGAGCCCTATCTAGCTCTCTCTTGAAAGCATCCAGAGAACCGGCCTCCACCGCACTCTTGAGGCGGAGAATTCCACAGACTCGCACCTCTCTGTGAGAAAAAGTGTTTCCTCGTCTCTGTTCGAAATGGCTTACCCCTTATTCTTAAACTGTGTGGCCCCTGGTTCTGGACTCCCCCAACATGGGGAACATGTCCAAGCCCTTAACAATCTTATAAGATTTCAATAAGATTGCCTCTCATCCTTCTAAACTCCAGAGTGTACAAGCCCAGCCGCTCCATTCTCCCACTGGATGTCCCACTGAGTTTTGGTTAGCATTGATGAGCTGCGTGTTACTCTTGGGATTGTAACAGGCTGGTAAACGTTTCCACCCATGCATCATATTCCTGCCACAGGAGGAAGCTATTTCAGCTCATTACGTTGGTGGGGGCAGATCCACCCCACCCCCCACCATTAATGTTCCCCATTCTCCCCGCATTATAGTCATACAGCACAAATAGACGCTGACTCTACTGTGGGCAAGCACACACTATATCAGTCCCATTTACCAGGGTGAAGTTGCTGCTGTACAGCACCATTGTATCACGTTCGATCCTGACTACAGCGTTTGTATGTTATCCCTGTGGGTTTTCTCCGGATGCTCCAGTTTCTTCCCACATTGCAAAGACACACAGGTTTGCAGGTTGATTAGCTTCTGTAAATCGCCCCTAATGTGTAGGATCGTGCTAGTGTACGGGGTCATCTCTGGTCATCGCGGATTCGGTAGGTCGATGGTTTCCGCCCTGTATCTCTAAACTAAACTAGTCCATAGCGCGGCGCAGCGGTAGAGTTGCTGCCTCACAACGCCAGAGTCCCGGGTTCGATCCCGACTACGGGTGCTGTCTGTGCAGAGTTTGTTTGTTCTCCCCGTGACCGTGTGGGTTTTCTCCGGGTGCTCCGGTTTCCTCCCACACTCCCAAAGACGTGCAGGTTTGTAGGTTAATTTACTTGGTATAAATGTAAATTGTCATTAGTACGAGGATTGTGTGCGGGGATCGCTGGTCGGCCCGGCCTCGGTGGGTCAAAGGGCCTGTTTCCACGCTGTGTCTCTAAGGTCTAAAACCTTGCTGCTTCGAGTGTTCATCCAGATGCTTTTTAAATTTTGAGAGAATATCTATCAACATTCAATGCAGAGCATCCACACTCCCATCTACTCTCCTCCTGGCCAGCCCATGCACAAAGCAGACACATTACTCATTGCAATATTTAGTCCCTCACACCTCACAGCGCAAGAGGCCATTCAGCCCATCAATTCCACGGCAGCTTGGAACAGTCCCGTCTTGGAGGAATTGAGCCGAAGGGGCTTGTGTTTGCTCCCACATCCCAAAGACATGTGGAGGTTTGTCAGTTAATTGGACCTTCCTAACAAGAGGGTTTCAGTATAGGAGTAGAGAGGTTCTTCTGCAATTGTATAGGGCTCTGGTGAGACCACATCTGGAGTATTGCGTACAGTTTTGGTCTCCTAATTTGAGGAAGGACACCCTTGTGATTGAGGCAGTGCAGCGTAGGTTCACAAGATTGATCCCTGGGATGGCGGGACTGTCATATGAGGAAAGATTGAAAAGACTAGGCTTGTATTCACTGGAGTTTAGAAGGATGAGGGGGATCTTATAGAAACATATACAATTATAAAAGGACAGGACAAGCTAGATGCAGGAAAAATGTTCCCAATGTTGGGCGAGTCCAGAACCAGGGGCCACAGTCTTAGAATAAAGGGGAGGCCATTTAAGACTGAGGTGAGAAAAAAACATTTTCACCCAGAGAGTTGTGAATTTGTGGAATTCCCTGCCACAGAGGGCAGTGGAGGCCAAATCACTGGATGGATTTAAGAGAGTTAGATAGAGCTCTAGGGGCTAGTGGAGTCAAGGGATATGGGGAGAGGGCAGGTTATTGATTGGGGACGATCAGCCATGATCGCAATGAATGGCAGTGCTGGCTCGAAGGGCCGAATGGCCTCCTCCTGCAGCTATTTTCTATGTTTGTAAATTGTCCCTTGGGAGTGAATGAGTAAGTGGGAAACATAGAAGGAGTGTGAACGGGCGATGTATGATTCCAGGCTGCATCGTTCAACTGATCGAAGCTGGAATGGAGATGCTTTAAGGGCTGGGAGGGAGCAGGACAATGAAGATAGACACAAAAAGCTGGAGTAAGTCAGTGGGACAGGCAGCATCTCTGGAGAGAAGGAATGGACAACGATGAGATTGATAATGGGGATTAGAAGAGTATTTTGACATGGGTTGTGATGGACGGGTGATACTGGGCGAGCTATGGGCTGACATGGGTTTACAGAGGAGTGTTGAAACTTGTCAGGTTGATTGAAGTGCCGCCATCACACATCTCTCTCCTTCCCCCGCCAGACAAAAGCTGATAGCGGCAAACATGGCCAAGATGCCGAAGATGGTGGAAGAGTGGAGGCGGGAGAAGCGGGAGGCCAAGGTGAAGCAGAGGGAGGAGAAGGCCAGGCGCGACCGGCTGCTGGCTGAAGCCCGCGAGCGATTTGGCTACAGCATCGACCCGCGCAACGCCAAGTTCCAGGACATGGTGAAGGAGCTGGAGAAGGAGGAGAAGAAGAAACTGAAGCTGATAAAGAGGCGGAAGAATGTAGAAGCGGGCGGGAGTGAAGTGCTGCCGGCAGCGGCCACACCTTAACCATGTTCTCACCTCCACACAGGATCTGGAATAACTGCAACCCATTTCCATGAATCTGCATGAACCAGTATAAGTAAATGAGAGGGTTTAATGTATCTGAGTTCCAATCCTGGTGGCCCCGGGCATTTGTAATTTAACTTAATTTGTTCTTGGCACGACATGACCATATTTATTGGCAATTAACCCGAGACGGTTTTTGGTAGCTATCTCCCTTGCGTAACAGGTTGGATAAGTGACCTATAGACTCAGAACTTGCCTAATGAATCCAAGGGCTAATTGGGGAGTGAGGGGGAAGCAGGTATGTTGCTTCTCACTGGTAGTCGTGTGGATTTAGACGGCCCAGTGTTGATCTAGGTCACTGGCAAGTTGGCATCAGAAATAAAGACAAGATGATAGATGCAGTCAGAACTTCATGGTTCAGCTTATGTAGTGAACCAGTGATCCTTGGTAGTGGCAGCTACAGAGACAAACACACATAGTATCATTGTGAACAGACTTTCACTTTATTGAATTAAATTGACATAAATTAAAATGATTAAATGATTTGAATCAATTCTTTTTGCCTCACTGTACTGAAGTCACATGTAAATGCAAACCGTTGCAGCTCATCCACGAGATTATGTGATGCATTTTTAGTCATCTGGGGACTCCTAAGAGTCAGAGGTAAAATGTGTTCCTCTTCTACATTGAAACATAGAAAGTAGGTGCGGGAGTAGGCCATTCGGCCCTTTGAGCCCGTACCGCCATTCAATATGATCATGGCTGATCATCCACAATCAGTACCCCGTTCCTGCTTTTTCCCCAAATCCCGTGATTCCGTTAGCATCGTAGAGTTGAACATACCAGATAGCCTCAGCAAGTTAGGAACATGACCTCTGATGTTCATTCCATCAAGTCCAATGGGATGAATTTGTCCCTTGGTACAACTTGCTCGTGATAGTATACCATATATATTAGTGCAAATTGGGGATGAATTTCTAGGCAAGAATAATCTACAAGGTTAATTCCCGGGATGGAGGGACTGTCATACGCTGAGAGAATGGAGCAGCTGGGCTTGTACACTCTAGAGTTTAGAAGGATGAGAGGATATCTCATTGAAACATAAGATTGTTAAGGGCTTGGACACACTAGAGGCAGGAAACATGTTCCCGATGTTGGGGGAGTCCTGAACCAGGGGCCACACACAGTTTAAGAATAAGGAGTAAGCCATTTAGAACGGAGACGAGGAAACACTTTTTCTCTCGGAGAGTGGTGAGTCTGTGGAATTCTGTGCCTCAGAGGGCGGTGGAGGCAGATTCGCTGGATGCTTTCAAGAGAGAGCTAGATAGGGCTCTTAAACATAGCAGAGTCAGGGGAGATGGCAGGAACGGGGTACTGATTGGGGATAATCATCCATGATCACATTGAATGGCAGTGCTGGCTCGAGGGGCCGAATGGCCTACTCCTGCACCTATTGTCTAATCGGTAGTGTTTTAATTCATCGACATGATGATGATTCAAGAACATTGTGGTGCAGGCCTAACCTAATCCAGCAAACTTGGAGAAGATATTCTACTTGAATTGAAAACCAGGGTGAAACAGCGCTGATCTGCTTTCTATAGCTTGAACAAGTTACCTTAAATGAGAGTCGCCAGGTTGGAATAGCTGAGTACAGCTCTTCTCCGTGGTCTTCGGGTGGGGTGGGAGCACTGTGCTTTAGAGGAGGAAATATTAAAATTGGAACTTTTGGTAAATCCAGAATCAGTCTGAATTTTGACCGGTTAAACCGTGCTGAAAAAAGCAGTAAATGTCTGAGAGAGTAAAGGTTTGGTTGCACTAACAGTTGGCTGAATTTTCTATCAAAGGCACAGCTCTCTGCGCAGTAGCAGTATGTTGCTGCTGGCAGCTTCATCATCCGTGTGAAAGCAAGCTCCCAGAAATACCGAGTGATCATCAACTCCAGTTAGACACATAATGCCCCTGTCCCACTTAGGAAACCTGAACGGAAACCTCTGGAGACTTTGCGGCCCACCCAAGGTTTCCGTGAGGTTCTGGGAGGTTTTTGTCAGTCTCCCTACCTGCTTCCACTACCTGCAACCTCTGGCAACCACCTGCAACCTCCGGGAACCGCACGGAAACCTTGGGTGGGGCGCAGAGTCTCCAGAGATTTCCGTTCAGGTTTCCTAAGTGGGACAGGGGCATTAACTCAGCGGGTCAGTCTGAAGAAGGGTCTCGATCTGAGACGTCACCTATTCCTCCTCTCCAGAGATGCTGCCTGTCCCGCTGAGTCGCTCCAGCTTTTTGTGTCTATCTTTGGTTTGATCCAGTTCATTCCCAAGCAGACCATCAAGGTTCAAATAGTTCCGTCTGAGGGTGGAAGCTGTGAGAGGTTTGTGGTAAAATGTCTAGCAGACTCTTCGTGGGGAAGGGTCAGATATGAAGATTAAATTTAGTTTAGAGATACAAGCGTGGAAACAGGCCCCTCAGCCTGAAGTAGAGGAGATATGTTCCTCGCCTTTCCTCAGGTTGAGGTTATTCTTCCTGCCAACCTGCTCCAAGGTCCAGGATTGTCACAAGAGTGCTTAAGTAACTCTGCAGGTCAGGCAGCATCTCTGGAGAACCAAGGAGAGGGGATGTTTTTAGTTGGGACCCTGCTTCAGTCTATGTTCTCCAGGGATGCTGCCTGACCCTCTGAGTTACTTTGCTACAATTTGTGTGGTAAAGCAGCATCTGCACTTCCTTGTCCCTGACCCAGCCTTCCTTTTAGAATGAGCCACACCGTATGGCAACAGGCCCTTCAGCCCGACGATTGTGTGTCCACCATCAAGCATTAATCCTGTGTTTCTTTTTCCTCTACAATTACCTTAAGCACCTCAAGGTAGCAGAAACAAATCTTATGCATTGACATAAATATGTGTAAACTAGTTTCACGATGTTACATTCAGAGAGACAGCATGGAAAAAGGCCATTTGGCCCACTGAGGCCATGCCGACCATCCATCAATTTACAGAGGCCATTTCACCTACAAACCCACGTGCCTTTGGGAAGAGGGAGGAAATCCATGTGATTACGGAGAGAACATGCAAACCACACAGACTTCGTGACCAAGGATCAAGCCCAGACTGTGCGCACTCTTGATGTTAACCTATTAACACCAGCATCAAT
The DNA here is from genome assembly GCF_028641065.1 of Leucoraja erinaceus. Lineage (NCBI taxonomy): Eukaryota > Metazoa > Chordata > Chondrichthyes > Rajiformes > Rajidae > Leucoraja > Leucoraja erinaceus. Next base: position 889,217 of record NC_073415.1, on the reverse strand, counting down.
TTTGCATTGTCCCACGGGCATTCTTGCTGAGATGTGGGGATAGAACTCCATAGAATTAAGATGGAAGGCTCAACCAGGTTGTTCTGCAAGTGCAGCTTCTCAGTACATTCCAGCCTTGAGCTGAGGCTGAGGCAGTGCGTCCTCAACAAGGGGAGTAGACCTGGTTGGAATAGACGTTGCAAGCCCATGATGTGACACGACTTGGGAAAGGCAAGGCATTGGTGAATCTGTGGACTTCATTGCCAAGGAAGGCTGTGGAAGTCGCCAATGGATATTCTTAAGGTGGAAATTGATGGGTTCTTGACTAGTACGCGTGTCGGGGGGGGGGAAGGCAGGGGAATGGGGTTAGGAGGGAGAGATAGATCAGCCATGATTGAATGGCAGAGTACACTTGATGGGCCGAATGACCTAATTCTGCTGCTATGACTGGAGGCCAAGTCAATGAATATTTTTGAGATGGAGATTGTTGTCCCTTCTCTGATCCATCTTGGGAGGTAATCAGATAGTTACATTGATAACCAAATGATGGCTTAACATCCTCATTAATGGACAGAAGGTCGCACATTGGGTTATGACCTTCAGAAAGCAGATTCCTGGTTTAGTTGTTGGCCAGTCTTGGACGAGGTAAGAATTCAAGACAAGCCAGGAATCACTCAGTGGAAATGTATAGGAAGGAACTGCAGATGCTGGTTTAAAGGAAATCAGGCTTCCTGACTTCTCAACACATAGAAGAGCTGGAATAACTCAGTGGGTCAGGCAGCATCTCTGGAGAAAATGGGTTTGGTGAAGAAATGGACACAAAGATGAAGGAGCTGGTGAATTTCTTCAGTAGTCTGAAGAAGGGTCTCGACTGAAATATCGCTTATCCATGTTCCCCAGAGATGCTGCCTGACCTGCTTAGTTACTCCAGCACTTTTCGGGACAGGACCTGTCTTCCGACTGATGGTCATGGGGAGATGCCACTGACCCACTGAGTTACTCCAGTACTTTGTGTCTTTTTTTAGTTAACCAGCATTTGCAGTTCCTTGATAAGACACAAAAAGCTGGAGTAACTCAGCGGGACAGGAAGGATCTCTGGGGAGAAGGAATGGGCGACGTTTCGGGTCGGGACCCTTCTTCAATTCCTGACCTGATCAATGAGCCTTGGGATTAGGCCCTGCCCAGTTAATCCGGGACAAGTGGGGAGCTGTTGCCAGGCCTTACAGTCAGTGGCACCGGTTCAATCCTGACTACGGGTGCTGTCTGTACGGAGTTTGTACGTTCTCTCCGTGACCTGCGTGGGTTTTCTCTGGGATCTCCGGTTTCCTCCCACATTCCAAAGACGTGCAGGAAAGTAGGTTAATTGGCTTCGGTAAAGATTGTAAATTGTCCATAATTTTCTTTGGAGCATAGGAGGTTAAGCAGTAAGCAGTGACCTTATTGAGATATAGGATAGTGCTAGTGTAAGGGCACGGACTCGGTGGGCCGAAGGGCCTGTTTCCACGCTGTATCTCTTAGCTAAACTAAACTAAACTGGGCCATCGAGTGGCAATGTGAGCAGGCAACACCATCTCAGCCCCTGATGGATATTTGTACACACTGGAATCGGATAAGGCTGGGACTGGACATGTGTGGAAGCTTTGGTGATCGCTGAGGTCTGCTTACAGAATCCGCTCTTTGCAATTCTTAAATAGCAGCACATAAAAGCAAAGTCGAAGCCAGCCAAAGGAACGGATGTACCAGGCACTTCTGTTTTTCCTGGCTTCATTTAAACACTGGAATATTGGAAAAGCCCACAGTTTTCCAAAGGTTTTCAGCAAAACCTTCCAGGATGGGTCAGATCTGACGCCAATATTAAGCCACTAACCAGCCACATCCAGCTAATGCAGCAATCAACGATTGTTCATGCAACGATTTGAGCAACGATGAAATATAACACCTCCATTTGAATGTAAAATATAAAATCTCTTAAGTGGCAGCATATAAAATAATTTGTGTAATTATCCAAACCAGTCTCCCAATATTCCACAGTCTATCTACAGAATCTAAATTTAGAAACATTCCAAATTACATCATAAACGTTAAAATTATGCATTTGTACTATTAAGTAAACTTCTAACCCGAGTGGCCTAAACTAGGCCTCCATGAACTGGCAGGAGTAGGCCCCCAGCTACCTGGTATTGCCAGGAAATTGGAGAAAGGACAAGCTAGTTTTGTGCCCCTTTTCCAGGGCATTTTTTCCCCCCTCCTTTCATTTGGCCAGCCCCCTCCAGGAATTCCAGCTCTTTCCCGCCTGGGAATGAGAATTCACGATGCCCTTCAGGTCCAGTGGAAAACAAAATGGCAGCCGCTCCATCCCCATGGTTACACACTCCCCACGCTCTTTCCTCAAATCAAAAATGGCACAGGGCAACTTCCAGCTCCCCTGGTGTTCTCTGGAGCAAAGCTGCCCGTTTAATTCTATGTCCCTGCTCTTCCTGTCAGCCCCTCCCTTTCCCCCGTCTTAATCACCGAGTCCTTTGTTGTTTTGCACTGGATCATCTTCACGTCTAGAGAGCAGTCCCTTCCAGCCCATTCTCATCTTTCTCTGCTTTCAGTTTGGAAAGAGCAGCGTGTATCCGGAAGAGAGTCCTGGATTCCATGGAGTAGTCCTTGTAGTTTTGTCTACGAGAGAGAGAGAGAGGAGCGGGTCATAAGTTCATGGGTTCTAGGAGCAGAATTAGATCATTCAGCCCTTCAAGTCTACTCTGCCATTCAATCATGGCTGATCTACCTCTATTTCTCAACCCCACTCTCCCCATCACCCCTGAGTACCATGAAATGGTTTATTGGAGAAACTCAGCGGGTGAGGCAGCATCTATGGGGTGAAGGAATAAGTGAATCTGAAGAAGGGTCTCGACCTGAAACGTCACATATTCCTTCTCTCCATAGATGCTGCCTCACCCGCTGAGTTCCTCCAGCATTTTTTATCTACCTTCCATTATTCCAGCATCTGCAGTTCCTTGAAATGCTTTATAGTCATTTACATCTTGAAAAATGCATTCAAAATGTACGGGAGAATTTGCATAAGATTGGATTTCCGTCAATCAGCTCATTTGTATCCCCAAGGACAAGCACATACACCACCAGGGACAGCATGATGGCAGCCTCACCAACAGTCCGCTGTCTTTTCGTCGTATTTTTGTTATTTTTTAGTGTGTTTTGAAGGTATGTGTTAATGTTCTCTGGTTTATTTTATGTGGGGGGTGGGGAGAGGGGATCGGAGGAAACTTTTTTCAATACGGGAGATACGATTGTTATCCGGATCGTATCTCTGGTCGCTCTGCAGCCTAACATTGTGGAGCTGGAGCCCTTGCTCAGGACTGACTTTGAGCCCCACCGCGGGGCATGGACTTACCATCCGAGCCGATTCCTTGCCTGGGATCGGCGCTCCAATGCGGATTTCACCATCGCGGAGCCCGCAGTCTCGGGTAGAGACCGTTGGGAAGCTCCAAAGTCGCAGAGGGAGTTCAAGGGAAGAGATTGAACTTTTTTTCGCCTTCCACCACAGTGAGGAATGTGGAGGAGTCACTGTGGTGGATGTTTATGTTAAAATGTATTTTGTGTGTTCTGTTGCTTTTTACTGGTATGAATGTATGGCAAATCAAATTCCTCGTATGTTGCAAAATATACTTGGCTAATAAAGTATGATTATGAATGGGGGGAGTGCAGCAAAGGTTCACCTGAGCAGTTCTTGCCTCGGTAGGTCCGATCAGAAAGGAGAGCTCAAATGGGCTGGGCCTTTAGTTCTTTGGGACTTACAAAATACTGAGCAGCCTTGACTGAGGATATATTCCCTGGTGAATAGATTGGCAAAATTCCCAGACCAGGGGAATCAGGAACCTGTGGACATAGGTTTAATGTAAGAGGAGAAAGATTCAATAGGAACATGAGGGGACAGCTTTCTTCACACAAAGGGTGGTGAGTGTATGAAACGTGATGCCAGAGGAGGAAGTTGATGGAGGCACAATAAAAGCATTTAAAATACATTTGGACAGGTGCATGGATAGGGTAGGATTAGAGGAAAATGCCCATATTAGTGGGACTAGATGGGATCTCGGTCAGTGTGGGCAAGTTGGGCTGAAGGGCCTGTTTCCATGCTGTATGAGGTGTCCATCTCCGGAAATCACCATGTCAAGACACAGGGTAACCTATGAATAAAATCATGAGTGGAATAGATCGGGTAGATGCACAGAGTCTCTTGCCCAGAGTAGGGGAATCGAGGACCAGAGGAGATGGGTTTAAGGTGAAGGGGAAAAGATTTAATAGGAATCTGAGGGGTATCTTTTCCACACAAAGGGCAGTGGGTGTGTGGAACAAGCTGCCGGAGGAGGTAGTTGAGGCTGGGACTATCCCAACATTTAGGAAACAGTTACACAGGTACATGGATAGGACAGGTTGGGAGGGAATGTGGACCAAACGCGGGCAGGTGGGACAAGTGTAGCTGGGACATGTTGGCCGGTGTGGGCAAGTTGGGCCTGTTTCCATGCTGTGTATCACTCTATGAATCTATGACTCCATTTAGGAGTGAAATGAGGAGGGATATCTTCATCTAAAGGGTGATGAGAGTTTGGAGTTCTCAGCCATGAGTCTGTGGAGACATAGCTTCTGACTTTGCTCAAGATGGCACAGTGGAGTAGGGTGTAGAGCGCTGCCTTACAGCGCCAGAGACCCAGGCTCGATCCCGACCTCAGGTGCTGCCTGTGTGGTGTTTGCACGTTCTCCCTGTGACCGCATGGGTTTCCCCCGGGTGCTCCGGTTTCCCCCCACATCCCAAAGACACGTGGGGTTTGTAAGTTACTTGGCCCTCTATAAATTGCCCTGCTTGTGGTTGTGAAAGTGGAATAACATAGAACTAGTATGAACGGGTGATCGATGGGCTGGGTGGGCTGAAGGGCCTGTTTCCCTGCTCTAGAGCAAGCTACACTAAAAGACAGTGAGTGACAGAATTCTGGACATTGTAGGAATCCTAGGATATGGAAGCAATGCAGGAAAATGGTGTTTGAGGCAAAGGTTAAGCCACGATCTTGCTGATTGGCACGGGGGGGCGAGGGGGGGGGGGGGGGGGGGAGGGGGGCTGACTCCAGGCCAAATGGCTTCCTAGGTCCTGCAAGGTTCCATGCATCACAATCTGTCAGCCCCAAAATGTGGTTCTACCATCGGGCTGTGAAACGCGGGTAGATGGCGCCACCTGGTGAACAACTCACCACAGTGCAGCAACTCCACCTGAGGCCTCTAGGAGATACACTCCCTCCTCTCCACTCCCCTCTCAATAGACAATAGGAGCAGGAATAGACCATTCGGCCCTTCGAGCCACCACCGCCATTCAATGTAATAATAATAATAATAATAAATTTTATTTATGGGCGCCTTTCAAGAGTCTCAAGGCGAACTTACAAAAATTTAGCAGGTAGAGGAAATACATGTAAGGGGAATGAAATAAATAGTAGAGACATGACTAATACACAAAGTAAATACAGAATTCAATTCAAAACACAATACGAGGCAATTAATGCACAGATGAAAAGGGAGGGGGACGTGGGGCTAAGGATAGGCAGAGGTGAAGAGATGGGTCTTGAGGCGGGACTGGAAGATGGTGAGGGACACGGAATTGCGGATCAGTTGGGGGAGGGAGTTCCAGAGCCTGGGAGCTGCCCTGGAGAAGGCTCTGTCCCCAAAACTGTGGAGGTTGGACGTGTGGACGGAGAAGAGACCGGCTGATGTGGATCTGAGGGACCGTGAGGGTTGGTAGGGGGAGAGGAGGTCGGTGAGATATGGGGGGGCCAGATGATGGAGGGCTTTGTAGGTGAGGATCAGGATTTTGTAGGTGATCTGGTGGGAGATGGGAAGCCAGTGAAGTTGTTTGAGGACTGGAGTGAGTAATCATGGCTAATCATCCCCAACCAGTACCCCGTTCCTGCCCTCTCCCCATATCCCCTGACTCCGCTATTTTGAAGAGCCCTATCTAGCTCTCTCTTGAAAGCATCCAGAGAACCTGCCTCCGAGGCTGTGGAGGCAGCCCATCGGGCTGAAGGGCCAATAGATCCTTTCTCCATTGTGGAAGGTTTGGGAGATCGCCACCCCACTCTTGGCTCATGGGAAGACCATTCAGTGGTCTAATAACAGCAGGGAATTCAGGATTCAGGAACAGCTTCTGTCCCGCTGTTACCCGACCACTGAACTGTCCTCCCATAAACTAACAATGTAGTCCTGATCTTCCAACCTACCTCACTGCAGACCCTGGACCTTTTCCCTGTACCTGTAACACTAGACACCGTAACACTATATTGTGCACTCAGCTATTTTTCCTTGAGCACTACCTGTTGTACTAAAGTATGAAATTAGACAAAATTGCTGGAGAAACTCAGCGGGTGCGGCAGCAATTTTGTCTACCTTCGATTCTCCAGCATCTGCAGTTCCTTCTTGAACGTACTAATGTATGAGTTGATAGTACAGGTATGGCATGATCTGGACCTGGATAGTACCCAGAGAGAAAAGCTTTCACTATATCTCTGTACGTGTGACTATAATAAACTGTACCGACACCAATAAAAGCTAAGCACAAAGTGCTGGAGTAACTCAGGGGTGGGGCAGCATCTGTGGAGGGAGCTGGTATCTGTGCACTGAGCAGCCAGGTTGTTGTAATCGGACTCTGCATTGTCAAGCACAATAGGCGGTGCTGGCTCGACCGAATGGCCTAGACATTGTTCTTTTTATTAGTTGCTAGCAGTAGTGAACGCCGATTAATCGGTATTGTCCTGCTGACTGGTTAGCACGCAACAAAAGCTTTTCACTGTACCTCGGTACACGTGACAATAAACTAAACTAATCTATCGTATCTGCCTCCACCACCACCCCCAGCCAGCACCGCCATTCAATGTAATCATGGCTAATCATCCCCAATCAGTACCCCGTTCCTGCCCTCTCCCCATATCCCCTGACTCCGCTATTTTTAAGAGCCCCATCTAGCTCTCCTCTTGAAAGCATCCAGAGAACCGGCCTCCAGAGGCAGAGAATTCCACAGACTCACAACTCTCTATGTAAAAATGTGTTTCCTCATCTCCCCTCATTCTTAAACTGTGTGGCCCCTGGTTCTGGACTCCCCCAACATCGGGGACATGTTTCCTGCCTCTAGCGTGTCCAAACCCTTAATAATCTTATATGTTTCAATAAGATACCCTCTCATCATTCTAAACCAGAGTGTACAAGCCCAGCCGTTCCATTCTCTCAGCATATGACAGTCCCGCCATCCCGGGAAATAACCTGGTGAACCTACGCTGCACTCCCTCAATAGCAAGATAGGCAATGTTGTGGGTCGGGGTCACACTTCAGACCATTAAAATGATTCCCTTGCTGCCTTTACTAAGACACAAACCATCACACTTCGGCCCACCGAGTCCGCGCCGACCAGCGATCCCCGCACATTAACGCTATCCAACACACACTAGGGACAATTTTACCCAGCCAATTAATCCTCAAACCTGTACATCTTTGTAGTAGAGCACCCGGGAAAAACCGACGCAGGTCACGGGGAGAAGGTACAAACTCCGTACAGACAGCACCTGTAGTCAGGATGGAACCCGGGTCTCTGGCGCTGTGAGGCAGTAACTCTACCGCTGCACCACCGTGCCACCCCCTGGGTCCATCATGCATTTCCCCACCTATCTGACAACCGGGTTGATTAGCAGATGAGTGGAAAAAGTGACAGAGGCTAGAGATGAAAAAGGTGTCTGATAAGGAGGAGTGAGATACAGTATAAAGTGGATCATAGCCCATACAAACCAGGGGGTGGAGCACTAGGCTTGCTGGTGTCGTACACAGGGGCCAGATTATCTCTAGGTAAGTCTTTGTTACCGAATAGTCAAAGGCTGGGATAGAGTGGATGTGGAGAGGATGTTTCCACTAGTGGGAGAGTCTAGGACCAGAGGTCACAGCCTCAGACTAAAAGGACGTTCCTTTGGAAAGAAGATGAGGAGGAATTTCTTTAGTCACAGGGAGGTAAATCAGTGGAATTCATTGTCACAGACGGCTGTGGAGGCCAAGTCAATGAATATTTTTCAGGCAGCGATAAATAGATTCTTGATTAGTACGGGTGTCTGGGGTTATGGGGAGAAGGCAGGAGAATGGGGTTGAGAAAGGAAGAAAGATCAGCCATGATTGAAAGGCGGACTAGACTTGATGGGCTGAATGGCCTAATTCTGCCCCTATCACTTGTGAACTTTGGGCCACAAGGGTTTGGTACCGGCTGTGCTCGAGTCCTGGCCAGGCGTGACATTGCTAAATGTAGAGCAGGATCAAGGGGTTGAGGCACAGCTACAAAGGACAGCGTGGAATAGACTGTTCCATCGGCACTTTGTTTAGTGTTCAAGTCGGCAAAGATTTAAGAGGTATCTCAGGGGCATTTTTTTTTCCCCACAGAGGATAGCCCGGATCCAGAAGGTCATAAGGAATAGGAGTAGAATGAGGCCATTCGGCCCATCAAGTCTACTCCGCCATTCAATCATGGCTGATCTATCTCTCCCTCCTAACCCCATTCTCCTGCCTCCTCCCCATAGCCCGGGACACCCGCACTGATCATTTGAATGAGCTGCCAGAGGAATCTCTAGAAACGGATAGGATTGCAATGTTTAATGGATAGCAAGGGTTTGGAGGGCCAAATACTGGCAAATAGGGCTAGTCCAGTTCTGCATGGACAGGCTGGGCTGAAGGGCCTGGGTCTGTGCTGTAAAGGTCTATGACTAACGGCTGCTGTGTAAACTAGTGCACGGTGGTGCAGTGGGTAGAGCTGCTGCCTCACAGCGACAGAGACCCGGGTTCGATCCTGACCTCTGATCCTGTCGGTGCGAAGAGTTTGCATGTTCTGTCTGCGACCACGTGGGTTTCCTCCCAGCGCTCCGGTTTCCTCCCACATCCCAAAGACGTGCGGATTTGTACGTTAATCGGCCCTCCGTAAAGTGTGGCGGGAGTGCATGCAGTCATGGGATAACATCGAACCGGTCTGTGATTGATGGTCGGCATGGACTCGGTGGGCCGAAGGGCCTGTCTCCATGCTGCATCTCGGATGGTCACCAAAGTGCCCTGAGCAGAAGGAAGTCTGCCACGTACACGTGTGCGATTGAGGCAGTGCAGCGTAGGTTCACGAGATTGATCCCTGGGATGGCGGGACTGTCATATGAGGAAAGGTTGAAAAGACTAGGCTTGTATTCACTGGAGTTTAGAAGGATGAGGGGGAATCTTATAGAAACATATCAAATTATAAAAGGACTGGACAAGCTCGATGCAGGAAAAATGTTCCCAATGTTGGGCGAGTCCAGAACCAGGGGCCACAGTCTTAAAGGGGAGGCCAGTTAAGACTGAAACTTTTTCACCCAAAGAGTTGTGAATTTGTAGAATTCCCTGCCACAGAGGGCAGTGGAGGCCAAGTCACTGGATGGATTTAAGAGAGAGTTAGATAGAGCTCTAGGGGCTAGTGGAGTCAAGGGATATGGGGAGAAGGCAGACACGGGTTATTGATTGGGGACGATCAGCCATGATCACAATGGATGGCGGTGCTGGCTCGAAGGGCCGAATGGCCTCCTCGTGCAACTATTTTCTATGTTTCTATGTACGTCCAGCCACACTCTTCAGTTCACTAGCAGCAAATACCCACTCCTTGGCCCTGGAGCAGAGCTCTACAGCAGTAACACCAACGAGATACTCACTTAGCACGTCTCAACCATTTAATGGCCTCCTCTTTCCGGTCCTGTTGAATGAAGAGCAGGCTGAGCTCCAGGAGCGCGTTCGGGCTAAGGTAGTGGTCGTACTTGATCTTCTTCGCACTGCGAGGAGAGGGGGCGGAAGATGAGAAGATGATGCATTGCCCTGGATCGTGGCTGCCTTCACCTCCCACCCCTCTCCCCCCCTCACTCACTCACTCACTCCAACTTACTGTTCATAAATGTAGACAAAACACTGCTCCGCTTCCAGAACCTTCCCCACGTGTCTCAAACACAAGCCTTTCAACAGCTTCACCACACACTTGTCATCTTCCAGGTATTCATTAGCTGAGGGGAGAGAGAGACACAGAGAGGCTTCAAACCAAGGCTCATCACATTGTGGACATTGGACTGTCTCTGGACCTGCATCACCAACAGCAGAGTTCCTGGCACAGATCCCTGCAGGACCCCACTGCTCACTACAGTAATGACTTTAGTAACACACGGATAAATATATAATAATCAATAATCCAATTAATTAATAAACTGGGCTACTGGGTACTGTCCCATTCACCTCTACCCCATTGCGGACATTGCGGTCTGTGGAACTGATGCTCTACAATGCTGACAACTATATTCTGCACTCTGGACAACTCATTGTATCTAAGTTTGAACGGTATTGGAGTCTATGTATGGTATGTTTGGATAACAAGCAAATCAAAGCTTTTTACTTTACTGGTGCACCGTTCGGAGCCTGCACCGCCATTCAATATGATCATGGCTGATCTGCGGGTACCTGCTCGATCCCCTTAGCCACAAGGCCCACCTACCACCTCTGAACACGGAGGGGCAGAGGCTGGATGGACTATGGTGCCATCCTCACCTTTTAAAGCTTTCATTTATGTTAAACTATGTTGTGTGGACGTGGGAACAATCTTCTGTGTGTCCAACCCCTGTTTTGCTTTTTTTCTCAATTTCAATTTCAGATTTTCTATTTTTTATATCCTGATCCCAGGAATCAGTTGGTGAATTCTGCATCCCTTATGGCAATTATTTCCTTCCTCAGATTTGGAGACCAAAACTGTAAATGATTTTTTTTTTATGATACTGCCTGTAAGGGAAACGGATGAACATTTTGTTGTCTCTAATTGATTTATGTTACAACTGACAATAATTTATTTTTAATTTATTTTTTTATGCACTGTAAGAGAAATATTTCGTTGTCTCAAATAGACAATGACAATAAATAATACATACATAATCATAATAATCTTAACCTAATTATTGACACGTGTGCAGTGAAAGGCTTTGAGGAAGGGTCTCGCCCCGAAACGTCACCTATTCCTTTCCCCAGAGTTGCTGCCTGACCCGCTGAGTTACTCCAGCATTTTGAGTCTAACTTTGGTGTAATCCTGCCTCTGGAGTTCCTGCCTGCGACATTGTATGTAGTCCGGGGATAGGCTGGTGACAGCAACCTCTGGGTGGAAGGCACAATGCAGGATGGAGTGTATAGCCGTCGAGACATGCTCACCAGTGCAACACCGAGGCAGTGCGGCACTGTCAGAGGCACAGCCTTTGTGACCACACATTAAACCAAGGCAGGCAGTCAATAGACAGTAGACAATAGACAATAGGTGCAGGAGTAGGCCATTCGGCCCTTCAAGCCAGCACCGTCATTCAATGTGATCATGGCTGATCATACACAATCAGTACCCCATTCCTGCCTTCTCCCCATATCCCCTGTTTCCACTATCTTTAAGAGCCCTATCTAACTCCCTCTTGAAAGCATCCAGAGAACCCGCCTCCACTGCCCTCTGAGGCAGATAATTTCACAAACTCACAACTCTCTGTGAGAAAAAGTGTTTCCTCGTCTCTGTTCTAAATGGCCAACCCCTTATTCTTAAACTGTGGCCCCTGGTTCTGGACTCCCCCAACATCGGGAACATGTTTCCTGCCTCTTAACGTGTCCAAACCCTTAATAATCGTATATGTTTCAATAAGATGCCCTCTCATCCTTCTAAACTCCAGAGTGTACAAGCCCAGCTGCTCCATTCTCTCAGCATATGACAGTCCCGCCATCCCGGGAATGAACCTTGTAAACCTACGCTGCACTCCCTCAATCTGGGCAGTGGGCAGGTTCTATAGACCTGCACGGGAAGGTAGAAGGGAGTCTCGGGCAGATGGGGCTCGTCAGCCTGGGAAGGCGGTCCCTCTAGGAGAGGGGAAAACTCTGATTTAAAACCTCCACCGCCTTGTGGCCGTATCCAGTCATGGAAAAGGCTCCAGGTGTAAACCTCAAGACAATCCGGAGTCGGAGCCCCTAAGGCAGTTTGTCGTTGTCTACAACCTCGCTCTGGCAGCTCCTGCGATGGCGCTGGTGCCAAACTGTAACGGCCCTGCTGTTCCTTTGGATCGATCAGTGACGTGGAGAGGTGGGGCGTGCTGCATGGGCAACAGCCTGTCCTCCATATGACATCGATCGCCCAGGCTTGCATCCGACCACGATGCATCACCCATGGTCAGTCATGACCGAGAGGGGCCTACTACTACTACTCTACTCCTTCAATAGCAAGAATGTCCTTCCTCAAATGAGGGGGCCTAAACTGCACACAATACTCCAGGTGTGGTCACACTAGGGCCCTGTACAACTGCAGAAGGACCTCTTTGCTCCTATACTCAACTCCTCTTGTTATAAAGGCCAACATGCCATTCGCTTTCTTCACTGCCTGCTGTCCCACACTCCTGGATATAGAGGCTCCTGTGAGACTATTTAGAAGGGTGGGAGACCCAACTTGCCCACTGCTGTTAACCACCTTGTTCCCCACATCTGGCACCCTCTGACGTTAGATCCCACTGATATTCAGCGTCAAGGTTCCTTGCAACTGACTGTCATATGCTGAGAGAATGGAGCAGCTGGGTTTGTACACTCTGGAGTTTAGAAGGATGAGAGGGAATCTCATTGAAACATATAAGATTGTTAAAGGCTTGGACGCGCTAGAGGCAGGAAACATTTTCCCGATGTTGGGGGAGTCCAGAACCAGGGGCCACACAGTTTAAGAATAAGGAGTGAGCCATTTAGAACGGAGACGAGGAAACACTTTTTCTCACAGAGAGTGGTGAGTCTGTGGAATTCTCTGCCTCAGAGGGCGGTGGAGGCAGGTTCTCAGGATGCTTTCAAGAGAGAGCTAGATAGGGCTCTTAAAAATAGCAGAGTCAGGGGATATGGGGAGAAGGCAGGAACGGGGTACTGATTGGGGATAATCAGCCATGATCATATTGAATGGCAGTGCTGGCTCGAAGGGCCGAACTGCCTACTCCTGCACCTATTGTCTATTGTCTATTGATGCAGAGACAATAACCAGGCTGCTCAACACCCAGCTTGAGATCTAACTATTCCTTTGGTTTATGTTTCATTTGCAAGAAGATCACTTCTTCCCCAGACAACAATGGACCATTGTGAGCTCCACCCTTACTTGGTCATCTTTATTTGAGCTGACCTCCTCCTAGCTCAACCCTCCCCCCTATCCTCTTTACTTTGTGTCTATCACTGGTGTTCTTGCACACCTTGTTCTCTTGTACCTGGGTGGAACTCTGCTTAAATGCAAATATCTAAGTAAGTACGTTTATTGGCCAAGTATTCACATACAAGGAATTTGCCTTGGTGCTCCGCCCACAAGTAACAACATGACATACAGTGACTGTTACGAATGACTCAGGAAACACTAAACATTAATAATAATAAAACATTAATGATAAAACACCATTGATCAAGCATGTGAACCAACAAAATACCAGATCAAAGGGAGGCTACAGATTTCTGGCTGTTGAGTAGAGCAACTACTCGTGGATAAAAACTGGTTTTATGTCTGGCTGTGGCAGCTTTGACAGTCTGGAGTCGCCTATAGTCACAGAATCTAGAACAGGAAAGAACGGATCCTTCAGCACACAATATTTGTGCCGAAACATGATGCCAAGTTAAACTGTCTACACATGATCCAAATCAATCCATCCCTTGCAATTCCATTATTTCCATTATCTACAAGTCTCTTAAACACCGCCATCATATCTGCCTCCATCATTAGCCATCAAAGAGTTCCTGGCCCCCATCACCCTCTATGTAAAATACTTGGCCCGCACATCTCCAATGAAGTCATTGAGCGATACAGCATGAAAACAGGCCCTTCAGCCCAGCTCATCCATGCCAACCAACATGCCCCGCTTAAGCCAGTCCCATTGGCCCATGTTTGTGCCATATCCCTCAAAATCTTTGCTATCCAAGTACTTCTCCAAATATCTTTTAAATGCTGCTGTTGCACCGGCCTCAGCTACTGAACCTCTGGCAGCTCGTCCCATACACCCATCAGTGTGACAAAGCTGCCCCTCAGGTTTCAGCACAGATGCCCAGGTTAACATTCCTCCTTCATACAGGGCGGCACCGTGCTGCAGCAGTAGAGCTACGACCTCACAGCGCCAGAGCCCTGGGTTCCATCCCGACTACGGGCGCCGTCTGTACGGAGTTCGTACGTTCTCCCCGTGAAACAGCGTGCGTTTTCTCCGAGATCTTCGGTTTCCTCCCACACTCCAAAGTCGTACAGGTTTGTAGGTTAATTGGCTTGGAATAAATGTAAGATTGTCCATAGTGTGTGTAGGATAGTGTTAGTGTGAGGGGATCACTGGTCAGTGCAGACTCAGTGGGCCGAAGGGCTTGTTTCCGCGCTGTATCTCTAAACTAAACTAAATTAAACCAATCCAGAATATGGGACACTGCTGAGGGTAAAGATGCCCGTTCAACATTAACACTTGTGATGACCCAGAGGCAGGGAACGTACTTGGGTCCAGTTCTTACTTACGTGAAGTCTGTTCCAGCGATGCCTCAGCTTCACAGATTGTCTCCAGCATTTCCTCCGTTAACTTCCACTGCTTCCCAATGACCGTGAAGCCGTTCCACATGTACATCATCTCCTGAATCGGGGAGGAGGGAGACAAGAGAGGAAGGTGGAATCAGCTGGGGTGAAGAAAGGTCCATGTGAACCAACAGGTCCATTTCGGAGAGGGTTAAGGGCCTGTTCCACTTGGGCGTCATTTATGCGACAGGCCGGTAGTGACTGACACGCGACTGCCGTGAAAAATCCTCTAGCAGTTCTACAGTCGCTTGCCAATTAGCGCCAGTCTCCGTGACAAGGATTTTCCCAGTGAAAATGTTTCAAACTTGGCACCCGGGTGGTCACGTGATGCGGCGCTCAAATGACGCGCAAATGGCGCACCGAACGGCGTACGCTGCGACGCATGGTTACGGACATTGATGTACGGTGACGCATAATAAATGAGCATAGGCAATGTTCGTGCGTAACCATGTGTCACCACGCACTACGCGTACGCCATCAGTACGTCAGTGTGCGTTAGGAATACGTCACGCGAGGATTTTGAACATTCCAAAATCCTGGGACGATAGGGAAGCACCGCGCGTTACCGTGCATCACCGCATACGCCACCACGCCTCGCCACGCGCGCCAACCAATTTTTAGGATGTCGCGTAAATGACGTCCAAGTGGGACAGGCCCTTTTCTGTCTGCTTATAACGGGACACGGCATTAATGTTGGGAGGTCTAAACTAGGGTCCAGACCCAAAACATCGCCTATCCATATCCTCCAGGGATGCTGCCTGACCCGCTGAGTTACACCAACTCTTTGTGTCATTCTTTGTTAATGTTTAGATGTACATTCAAGTCTATTATTGTCACGTGCACTGAGGCACAACGACAAGATTTGTTTTGCATGCCATCCGAACAGATCAGGTAATAGCAGACATGAATACAATCAAGTCGGACTCAAGTACACTAGACAGAGCAAAAGGGAAGGTACAGAATGCAGAATAAAGTTCCTGCAACATTCACAATGTAATATCTTGGTGCAATCTTCAATCCTTTAGAATGGAAGAAGCAAATATACTGTTATATTATGGGAAACCAAAAATATTGGGAAGACTCAGTAGATCAGGCAGCATCTGTTAAAAGAAAAGCAGAGTTTACATCTTTGGTCAAAAACCTCAAGCTAGAAAGTTCCTCTCACCGGAGATGAAACCCGACCCAAGTGTTTCTAGCATTTTGCTTTTAACTTAATTATTTCCAGTAATTAGAAACATAGAAATTAGGTGCAGGAGTAGGCCATTCGGCCCTTCGAGCCTGCACCGCCATTCAACATGATCATCCAACTCAGTATCCCGTACCTGCCTTCTCTCCATACCCCCTGATCCCCTTAGCCACAAGGGCCACATCTAACTCCCTCTTAAATATAGCCAATGAACTGTGCCTCAACTACCATCTGTGGCAGAGAGTTCCAGAGATTCACCACTCTCTGTGTGAAATAGGTTCTTCTCATCTCGGTTTTACCCCTTTCCTTAAGCTGCCCCTTGTCCTGAAATTGGGAAAATCTTCCTGCATCTAGCCTGTCCAACCCCTTAAGAATTGTGTATGTTTCTAAAAGATCCCCTCTCATTCCTAAATTCCCCAAGTTATCCATCCTTTCTTCATAAGACAGTCCTGACCCACTTAATGGCCTAGAAGGCGGCATGTGGCCTTAAGGACGCAGGTTCCCCACTCCTGGTCTAAAGCATCGAGCCCCTACTGGCTCCCAATCGCTAAGCTGGACTTTCATTAGAACAAATTTTTCTCAGCCATAAGTGAAGAGTGTTATATGTCCCAAATCACAACAATCAAATTCTTACTTACAGCAGCAAAGAATTTTATAAGAATTTCTTTGATTACCTACTGCTAAAAAGTTGGTTATTTCTCTATAGTCTACATTTGGAGCCTTTCGCCCTCTAAGGTGAGGTGGCTGGTCTTAATGCTTAAGTGGGGGTGATTCAATGGAGGCTAGTCGGTGGGTGGAGCCACTGGCTGACACCTCCAGCACGCGTGTTCGATCCTGACCTCGGCTGCTGTGTGTGTGTGGTGTTTGCACCTACTCTTGTGACTGTGTGGGCTTCCTCCTAGTGCTCTGGTTCCCTCCCACATCCCAAAGACTTGTGCTTTGGTAGGTTAATTGTCCCCTGATGTGGTACAATCTGAGGGGCGGGGGTAGAGAGCGTGGGGAGAATAAAATGGATGACAGTCCTGTAGAATTAGTTAGTGCGTGGTTGACGGTCGGTACAGTTTAGTTCACTGTCACGTGTACAGAGGTATAGTGAAGCCTTTATGTTGTTGATGCATCGAGCAGCGGAAAGATTAGATACGATTACAATCAGACTTAGAGGGCCAATGTACCTATTCCATATCTCCTTCTAAAGATAGACACAAAATGCTGGAGTAACTCAGCGGGACAGGCAGCATCTCTGGAGAGAAGGAATGGGTGACGTTTCGGGTACCGAAACGTCACCCATTCCTTCTCTCCAGAGATGCTGCCTGTCCCGTTGAGTTACTCCAGCATTTTGTATCTATCTTTGTTTGAAACTGGCATCTGCAGTTCCTTCCTACCCCTACATATAACCACCGGGTGGCGCTAGCTCTCTTCCCTCCCTTCTTTGTTGTATATTAAGCCTAACTCTTTCGCTCCATAGATCCCGCTGAGTTTCTCCAACATTTTTGTGTACCTTTGTTGTTTATCGGTATGTGTTAAATGTATGTTTTAGTGTCTCTTCTGCTTGTTTTATGTGGGGGGTTGGTGGAAACTTTTTAAAATCTCGTACCTCAACGGCGATGGAATTTCCATATCGTAACTCCGACCACACTGCGGCCAAACATCGAGGCACTGCCGGCCTCTGATTAGAGGCCGACTTCAGGAGCTTCGACTGCCCCAACGAGGGGGCTTTGATTGCCCCGACATGGGAGAATAAGAGGAAGGTTAGACTTTTTTGCCTTCCATCACAGTGGGGAATGTGGGGAATCCGCTGTGGTGGAAGTTTATGTTGACTTTTATGTAGTTGTGCGTCTTGTTGCTTTTTTTAGTATGACTGTATGGTAATTCGAGTTTCACTGTACATTGATCGGTACGTGTGATCATAAACTGACCTTTGAACCTTTGCTATCTCCTCCTTCATTCGTCTGCTCGACCAACCCACCAACTACTACAAACATGGCGGCCTCACGTTCACCTCACATGTGAAATGTCCCCAGTTCGATCCTGGGCAGGAACATACTTTCCGCTCCTGATTGTCACCAGAGTGAATCTATCTCTATATTTAAGAGGGAGTTAGATGTGGCCCTTGTGGCTAAGGGGATCAGGGGGTATGGAGAGAAGGCAGGTACGGGATACTGAGTTGGATGATCAGCCATGATCATATTGAATGGCGGTGCAGGCTCGAAGGGCCGAATGGCCTACTCCTGCACCTAATTTCTATGTTTCTATGTTTCTATCTCCTGGTCTCACATTCACAATGGCAACAGCCTTCTAAACATTCCGTGGCAACACACATGGGACATTTGTCCTTTCTTGATTAGTATAGGTGAAAGGGGGTTACAGAAACATCGAAACATAGAAAAATAGGTGCAGGAGTAGGCCCTTCAGCCCTTCGAGCCAGCACTGCCATTCAATATGATCATGGCTGATCATCCAAAATCAGTAGGCCGTTCCCGCTTTTTCCCCATATCCCTTGGATCCTTTAGCCCAACGAGCTAAACCTAACTCTATGGCTAAATCTATGTGGAGGAGAATGGGTTTGAGAGTGAAAGATAGATCAGCCATGATTGAATGGTGGAGTAGACTTGATGGGCCAAATGGCCTAAATCTGGTCCTATCACTAATTAACTTATAAGAATGCTCCCACAGTCCAGACAGCCCACCACTGCTTCCTTCTCCCATGCGATGCTACTCTCTTGGCCTGGAACTCTCACCATCGGCAGGGCGGATGCCGTGTACAGGGGCAGTTTCTTCTGCAGTTGTACAGATCCCTAGTGAGACCACACCTGGAGTATCGTGTACAGTTTTGGTCCCCTAATTTAAGGAAGGACGTTCTTGCTATTGAGGGAGTGCAGCGTAGGTTTACAAGGTTAATTCCCGGGATGGCGGGACTGTCATATGCTGAGAGACTGGAGCAGCTGGGCTTGTACACTCTGGAGTTTAGAAGGATGAGAGGATATCTTATTGAAACATATAAGATTGTTAAGGGTTTTGGACACGCTAGAGGCAGGAAACATGTTCCCGATGTTGGGGGAGTCCAGAACCAGGGGCCACACAGTTTAAGAATAAGGAGTAAGCCATTTAGAACGGAGATGAGAAAACACTTTTTCTCACAGAGAGTTGTGAGTCTGTGGAATTCTCTGCCTCAGAGGCCGGTTCTCTGGATGCTTTCAAGCGACAGCTAGATAGGGCTCTTAAAAATAGCGGAGTCAGGGGATATGGGGAGAAGGCAGGAACGGGGTACTGATTGGGGATGATCAGACATGGTCACATTGAATGGCGGTGCTGGCTCGAAGGGCCGAATGGCCTACTCCTGCACCTATTGTCCTCCCGGTTGTGTGGGTGGGGCCGTGGTGTGGGACTCACCAGAGCTGGCACCGGCAACCTCACCGGAACGTTGGACTTGTACCTCCTGGCCTTCCTGATCGCAAACTTCTCGGTGGGGGGCGACTTGCCGGCAATCTTCTGCTTCAGCTGGGGGACCTGCCTGCAAGGGGCGGGAGGAAAGGGAAACAGGTCATTGGCTTTATAAGTGATGGGAGCAGAACTGGGCCATTAAGTCCACTACACCATTCAATCATGGCTGATCTATCGCTCTGAAGAAACAGCCTGAAGAAGGGTCTCGACCCGAAACGTCACCTATTCAATAGTCAATCAATAGTCAATAGTCAATAGTCAATTTAATTGTCATTTGGACCCCTGGAGGTCCAAACGAAATGCCGTTTCTGCAGCCATACATTACAAACAAATAGACCCCAGACACAACATAATTTACATTTTACATAAACATCCATCACATTGCTGTGATGGAAGGCCAAAAAAAACTTTAAAAAAAAACAAAAAAACAATTCCTTCGCTCCATAGATGCTGCCTCACCCGCTGAGTTTCTCCAGCATTTTTATCTGATTTTACCGACATCTGCAGTTCTTTCTTAAATATCTCTCCCTCGCAACCCCATTCTCCTGCCTTCTCCTCCTAACCCCTAACACCCGTACTAATCAAGAATCTATCTATCTCTGCCTTAAAAATATCCGCTGACGAGGCCTCCACAGCCTACTGTGGCAATGAGTTCCACAGATTCACCACCCTCTGACTAAAGAAGTTCCTCCTCACCTCCTTTCTAAAAGAGCGTCCTTTAATTCTGAGACTGTGACTTCTGGTCCTAGACTCTCCCACCAGTGGAAACATCCTCTCCACATCCAATCTATCCATGCCTATCATTACTCTGTAAGATTCAATGAGGCCCTCTATCTTCTAAACTCCAGCGAGTGCAGGCCCTCAGTTTGTTTTCTCCTTTTGCGCACATTTTCATCAACGCCGCCCAGATTCCAACACTCAGCTGCAGCTTCAGGGCAATTTCTGCAGTGGATTGTCAATGAAAAGGATAGGATTAGTGCACGACTAATGCAACTGGGTGGTTGGTAGTTAGCACTGTACTCGCCAGCATGGCCCCCAGGGCAATAACAATCCCCAACAGGTTGAAGCAGAGTCTGAGTCATCATCCTCAGTAATACATTCATTTATCTTGCCGACTGAAGCTTTTTGAGAGCTGGAGCCACGATCAGGTCCCGGGTTCGATCCTGACCTTGAACCAAGCTGCTCAGATTCCTCCATTAACCCATCATTCCTCTATGTCGGAGCGGCACGGTGGTGCAGCGGTAGAGTTGCTGCCTCACAGCGCCAGAGGCCTGGGTTCGATCCTGACCTTGGGTACGGAGTTTGTACGTATGTTCTCCCCGTGACCTGTGTGGGTTTTCTCCGGGTGCTCCAGTTGTCCTCCACACTCCAAAGACTTGCAGGTTTGTAGGTTAATTGGCCTCTACAGGTACATTGTAAACTGTCCTAGTGCGTGTGGGATTATACTTGTGTATGGAGTGATCTCTGGTCAGTGCGGACAAAAGGCCCATTTTCATACCACTTCCATTAAATAGTTCAGGTTATTTCATTCAGTTCAGTTTATGGTCACGTGTACCGAGGACCAATTCCAAAAGACGTGGTCTATGTTTCTGGACCTATTACCAGTATGAGGTGCAATAGTAATTTAAATAAATAAATAAATGGTATCGGGACCTGGTAACGGGAGGTAAAACAACAAAAACAGACTTGGTTGGTAGTCCCCTTTCTGCGGAGTTTAATGTTATAATAGAGCGATTGTTCCTATTTTCTTTTTCTTTCTTTTCTAGGGTCTACTTTCTCACTTTACTTCCTTCTCTAACTTCTTTTCTAAGGGGCTTTCTTTTCCCAACACTCTTGCACTTCACGACTCTTGCGCACTTTCTTTACTTTCCTTACTTCTATCTTTTTCTTAAAGCTCAAAAAAAAATGAAGCGGTACAAAAAATGTATTAAGATATATGTGTTGTGTAGTATTGTAATTTACCGTACTTCTAATAAAAATAAAATTTAAAAAAATTAAAAAAGAAAAGCTTTTGTTGCGTGCTAACCAGCCAGCGGAAAGACAATACGGGATTACAATCGAGCCGTTCACAGTGTACAGATACAGGATAAGGGAATAATGTTTAGTGCCAGATAAACCCCAGTAAAGTCCAATCAAAGATAGTCTGACGGTCTCTCTAAAATCTAACGTCTAATACAAAGCGGTCAGGAGCAAAACCTGACGCTCACATTGTTACCTTTCGCCAAACAAGACCAACCTCATCAAATTTACAACGAGTATTGAGAACCTGCAAGGGTCAGTCAGTGCGTGGTCGGGAGGTGGCGAGTGAACGACATGTGAATGGGGACAACATGACTTTGTGTTTAGGAAGGGAATGAGATGCTGGAAATTCGAAGGTACACAAAAATGCTGGAGAAACTCAGCGGGTGCAGCAGCATCTATGGAGCGAAGGAAATGGGCAACGTTTCGTCCCGAAACGTTGCCCATTCCTTCGCTCCATAGATGCTGCTGCACCCACTGAGTTTCTCCAGCATTTTTGTCAACCTGTGGTTGCTCATGCCAAAACACACATGTCTTTGCCTTGTCCATTCGAGATACAAATGCCTCTGGCAGTGAAAAGCTCCCTGACCTCAAACGGCAATGGCCGAAACCTTCTTCAGACACTTGTCGTGGTAGAGAATGCAACCCACCTGAACAATTCCACCTCGTTGTCTCCAAAGGGCTTAGCTTCGTGTTCGGGGAGCATACTCAGATACGCTGCCTTCATGTAGACATACATTGCCTGGGGGAGAACAGCACAAACCAGCTTAACTGGTTGACCTCCATCCATTGCTACAGCCTTAGAATCAGTTACACAACATGGAAAAGAATAATAATAATAATCATTGCACTGAGCTGCAACGAGATTTGGTATGCAGCTTCCATCCGATGTCATAACTTAGACAACTAAAATTTAGAGAAACATGATTTATAAAAAGAACAGTAAAACAGTAAAACAGTCTAAAGTGCGAATATGTCTGTGCCGGTTTGAAGTGCGAGGTGACCATCCGAGGGAGACAGTCCATGGGGATGGGGGGCACTCAGCAGGGCCGGTTCAGAGCAGCTATAGCTCTGGGGATGAAGCTGTTCCTAAGTCTGGAGGTGTGGGCGTAGAAGGCCTTGTAACATCTCCCGGAGGGTAGAAGTTCGAACAGACTATTACAAGGGAGTGAGGAGTCTTTGTGAATACTGACGGCCTTCCTGAGGCACCGTGCGTGGTAGATGCCCTCCAAGGCTGGTAGCTGTGTCCCAATTATCCTCTGCGCTCTGTGGACGACGCGCTGAAGAGCTATCCTCTCCGCCTCCGTGCAGCTGAGATACCACGCACAGAGATGCCATATGTTAGGATGCTCTCTGTGGTGCAGCGGTAGGAAAGGCCCGTGAGCCAATTTATCCACAGTGTTGCCTGCCTGGCTTTAGCTTTAGCCATTGTCACTTACAAATCAAACCACCCACCTGTATCCACCTGTGTATAATAATAATAATAATAATCTTTATTTATATAGCACTTTTCAACAAAACCAGTATTTGAACCAAAGTGCTTTACAGAGATTGATTAAATTAATTGAACAGATCAAATGTCAATAAATCCATACAAGACAAAAAAGAGAAAAAAGAAAAAAGACACAGAACAGTACACTATAGAAATCAACATGAAACGTCCCCCCACAGCAGAATTCACTGTGAGGGAAGGCACTAAAAATATCCAGTTCTCCCCCTCAGTGTAAGATCACAAAGGTTTCGGCCTGAAACGTCATCTATTCCTTCGCTCCATAGATGCTGCCTCAACCGCTGAGTTCCTCCAGCATTTTTGTCCACCTTCCGCCTATCACTTGTCAGGGTCTGTCCCATCCCCACTATCTCCTTCCCAACTATCTCCCATGTTAATCTAACCAGTCTGAAGAAGGGTCGTCTATCCATTCCTTCCGCAGATTCATCTGTTGCCGGCCCTGCTTTGTTCTGGCCTTATCCCGACCTCTATTTCCTTCCCCTCTACATTCAGTCTGAGGAAGGTTCCCGACCCAAAACGTCACCTATTCCTTTTATTCCCGGACCCGCTGAGTTACTCCAACACTTTGTGTCCGCTCTTGACTCTTGTGCCGGCAGCTGGGATAACATGGGGGCCCTTTATTGGCCGGCATGTGCAGCTGCTGAAGGGCCTCCCTCGGTATTGGGAGATATTCCCCACAGGAACGGTGGTTAGAAATTGTGCCAGACATCTTTACTATGGAGAAACTGACATATTCCTTGAGAGTCGAGGAGAATTCATTTGAGAAGATCTGGGAAAAATGGACCGTTTATTTGAGCCATGACACCAACTAGACAAATGCCGAGCTAGATATGGGAAGACTGCGTTATATAGAACTAGATGGTCTGTTGGTATGAATATTGAATTATCTCCAGATAACGAATCCTGGTAATGTTTTTTCTTTTTTTAATTTTTAAAATTTTTAATCCCAATTTTTTAAATTTATTTACTTCTTTTATTTCCCCCTATCTACTTATTTTTTGATTTTGATTGCTGTTTTTCTTACTTTGTTTTATTTATGGTGGTGGTTTTACATTGTTTTATATATATCTCTTAAAAATTGAAGTGGAAAAAAAAGGAGATATTCCCCAGGGTAGGCCCTCCCCCTCCCCCCCCCCCCCCCCCCCCCCCCCCCCCCCCCCCCCCCCCACCTTGGACCAACGACTCTCTTTGCTGAGGAGATCTGCGTAGAAGTAGGCCATCTTCCACAGCCGCTTGTAGGTGAAGCACCACATCAGCTCCCAGTAGCACATGTGGTGGAACTGTTTCCATGCCTGCTGAGCAGCACACCCCTCCTCAAACCTCTCGATTGCCTGCGGGGGAACACAGCACAGCGTCTTACCACAGAGCCATCCCGTAATGGGGCGACCAGCACGGCTCACAATACTCGTCATCAAGACACACAATACTCATCATCATCAAGGACCCACACCATCCTGGCCACACACTCACCTCCCCGCTACCTTCAGGTAGAAGGTACAGGAGCCTGAAGACTGCAACGTCCAGGTTCAGGAATAGCTACTTCCCCACAGCCATCAGGCTATTAAACCTGGCTCGGACAAAACTCTGCCCATTATCTGTTATTTGCACTTTATCAGTTTATTTATTCATGTGTGTATATATTTATATAATGGTCTGTGGAATTCTCTGCCTCAGAGGGCGGTGGAAGCAGGTTCTCTGGATGCTTTCTAGAGAGAGCTAGATAGGGCTCTTAAAAATAGCGGAGTCAGGGGATATGGGGAGAAGGCAGGAACGGGGTACTGTTTGGGGATGATCAGCCATGATCACATTGAATGGTCTGTGCTGGCTGGCTCGAAGGGCCGAATGGCCTCCTCCTGCATCTATTGTCTATTGACACTCTTATTAATCAAGAACCTATGAATCTCTGCGTTAAAAATACCCATTGTCTTGGCCTACACAGCCGCTTGTGGCAATGAATTCCAGATTCACCACCCTCTGGCTAAAGAAATTCTTCCTCATCTCCTTTCTAAAGGATTACGTCCTTTAATTCTGTGTCTGTGCCCTCTGGTCTTAGACTCTCCCACTAGTGGAAACATGCTCTCCGCACCCACATCACAGACAACTGAGGGGATTCTGACCTTGTCGAGGTTTCCCTGGATCTCTTCGATTCTTCCCGAAAAGAACAGGAATATTGCACCCTGCAGGAAGGTAAAAGACAGCACATTATTCTCTCATCGTAAATCAGAGAGTCACAGGGTGGCGAACTGCTGCAGCAGGTAGTGCCGTTGCTTCAGTTCAGTTTAGTTTATTGTCACCTTTCCCGAGGTACAGTGAAAAGCTTTTGTTGCGTGCTAACCAGTCAGCGGAAAGACAATACACGATTACAATCGAGCCGTCCACAGTGTACAGATACATGATAAGGGAATAATGTTTAGTGCAAGGTAAAGCCAGTAAAGTCCGATCAAAGATAGTCTGAGGGTCCCCTATGAGGTAGATAGTAGTTCAGGACCGCTCTCTGGCTGCAGTAGGATGGTTCAGTTGCCTGATAACAGCTGGGAAGAAACTGTCCCTGAATCTGGAGGTGTTCGTTTTCACACTTCTGTACCTCTTGCTTGATGGGAGAGGGGAGAAGAGGGAGTGACTGGGGTGAGACTAGTCCTTGATGATGCTGCTGGCCTTGCCGAGGCAGCATGAGGTGTAGATGGAGTCAATGGGAGGGAGGTTGGTTTGTGTGTGATGGTCTGGGCTGCGTCCACAATTCTCTGCAATTTCCTGCGGTCTTGGATGGAGCTGTTCCCAAACCGTGCTGTGATGCATCCCGATAAAATGCTTCTAACGGCGCATCTGTAGAAGTTGGGGAGAGTTGTTCGGGACATGCCAAACTTCCAAAGCCTTCTAAGGAAGTAGAGGCGTTGGTGTGCTGCCTCTTGGTTCAAATATCAAATAGCTGACCCCTGGCGTGGTTTCTGTGGCGTTTGCACGTTCTCCATGTGACCATGTGAGCTGGCTGCTACAGGTGGCCATGGTCTGTAAATTGGCCGCTGTACATCAAGAGAACTGGGGGGAGGGAGTTGATGAGCTTGTGACAGACAATAAGCGCAGTTGGCAGAGGGGTGATCTTATAGAGGTGTATAAAATCATGAGGGTGCATACACAGGGGAGGGAAATCTAAAACTAGATGACATAGGTTTAAGGCGAGAGGGGAAAGATTTAATAGGAAACTTTTTCCACACAGAGGGTGATAGGTAAATGAAACCAGCTTCCAGAGGGGGTCGTTGAGGCAGCACTTGAAGGACATTTGGACAGGTACATGGAAAGGTTAAGAGGGATATGAACCAAACACAGGGAAATGGGTATAATTTAGATGGGGGCATCTTAGTCTGAATGGGTAACTTGGACTGAAGGAGCTGTTTCCCTATTGTGTGAGTCCAATGGTGTTAGAGGGAAGTTAATGTGTGAGTGTTCCTGTGGGCTGCCATGGACCTGATGGGCTGAATGGCCTCTTTCTAGGCCATGAAACATTGCCGAACATCTTAATTCTGGCTCTTCATGTTAACAGCAGGCATAGTTTCATCATTTTTACCTCATTCCCAGGTACTTGATGCTAGAGTTTACAATCCACTACCACCCCTTCCGACGGAGAAGGAGATGCTTTGGTGATTCATCTTGGCTGACCAATAAGTAGCAACTGTGTAAGAAGGAACTGCAGATGCTGGATAACACCGGAGTGCTGGAGTAATCAGCAGGTCAGGCAGCATCTCTGGATAGAACGAATGTGTGACATTTCGGGTTGACACCCATCTTCAGACTGATAAAGGGGAGAGGGTAACGAGAGATAGGGAAAGGTAACGCGAGATGTCTCATTTTCACACCTTGCCCCTCCTTATCTCTCATTTCCCTCTTCCTTGATTCTCAGTTTGAAGAAGGGTCCCGACCCGAAACGTCATCCATTACTCCGATGTTGCCTGTCCCGCTGAGTTACTCCAGCAGTTTGTCTCTTGTTCAGCACCTGTTCCATCTATTGCACATCACCTAAGAAATGGCTCCATATTAGGGGCAAGAGTTAGCGGGGGGGGGGGGGGGGGGGGGGGGGAGTTCCAGGGGATTCACAGAGGGCCAATTAATCTACAAACCCGCATGTCTTTGGGATATGGGAGGAAACCGGAGCACCAGGAGGAAACCCGTGCAGTCACAGGGAGAACATGCAAACTCCACACAGACAGCACCAGAGGTCAGAATCGAACCCGGATCACTGGCGCTGTGAGGCAGCATCTCTACCCACTGTGCCACTGTGTCATCAATGGATTGATCATTCAGGAAACAAAGTAGACAGTGTCAATAGACAATAGGTGCAGGAGTAGAGGCCATTCAGCCCTTCGGGCCAGCACCGCCATTCACTGTGATCATGGCTGATCATCCCCAATCAGTACCCCGTTCCTGCCTTCTCCCCATATCCCCTGACTCCGCTATCTTTAAAAGCCCTATCTAGCTCTCCCTTGAAAGTATCCAGAGAACCGGCCTCCACCACCCTCTGAGACACTCCACATGATTCCACACTCACCACTCTCTGTGTGAAAAAGTGTTTCCTCAACTCCGTTGTAAATGGCTTACCACTTATTCTTAAACTGTGGCCCCTGGTTCTGGACTCCCCCAACTGAATCGGGAACATGTTTCCTGCCTCTCGCATGTCCAAACCCTTAATAATCTTATATGTTTCAATAAGAGCCCCTCTCATCCTTCTAAATTCCAGAGTGTACAAGCCCAGCTGCTCCATTCTCTCAGCATATGACAGTCCCTCCATCCCGGGAATTAACCTTGTAAACCTACGCTGGGCTCCCTCAATAGCAAGAATGTCCTTCCTCATATTAGGGGACCAAAACTGCACACAATACTCACTAGGGCTCTGTACAACTGCAGAAGGACCTCTTTGCTCCTATATTCTATGTGAACCCACAGGGCCGTGGAGTCAGAGAATGAGGACACAGGCTCTTTGGCCTAAGTTGTCCACACCGACCAACATGTCCCATCCACACTAGTCTTTGCTCCTATACTCAACTCCTCTTGTTATGAATCAACTCCTCTTGTTATCTCTTGTCCAAAAGGAGATCAGATTGCGGACAGGACACGGGGGGATAGTTCGGGTTAAACCAGCAGCGCCGAATGGCCTCTTACCTTGGGGTACTTAATGAGGTACGGTCGAAGCAAATCCACGGCATCCGTCACATCCTCCTCCCCCGTCCCTGCAGCCGAGACAAAACAAGACATGTTGATGCAAGATCTCACAGCCTGGCCGCTCATTGGCATCGACCTGTTCACCTGGGGCGGAGAGCCCAAACACATCCATGAAGGGGACATGCATGGAGAGACAGAACATGGACACAGGCCCTTCAGCCAACAACTCTATGCCAACCATCAAACACCCAAAACCTACAAAATTCTTAAGGGGTTGGACGGGCTAGATGCAGGAAGATTGTTCCCGATGTTGGTGAAGTCCAGAACTAGGGGTCACAGTTTAAGGATAAGAGGGAAATCTTTTAGGACCGAGATGAGAAAATCATTTTTTACACAGAGAGTGGTGAATCTGTGGAATTCTCTGCCACAGAAGGTAGTTGAGGCCACAGTTCATTGGCTATATTTAAGAGGGAGTTAGATGTGGCCCTTGTGGCTAAAGGGATCAGGGGGTATGGAGAGAAGGCAGGTACGGGATACTGAGTTGGATGATCAGCCATGATCATATTGAATGGTAGTGCAGGCTCGAAGGGCTGAATGGCCTACTCCTTCACCTATTTTCTATGTTTCTATGTTTCTATGACCACTGATTATTAATTGTATTATTAATTATTCAGTTTACAGATACAGCATGGACACAGGCCCTTCAGCCAACAAGTCTATGCCAACTATTAACATGATAACTATTCATTTATTGTATTCTTGACGATATCGGTGAGAGATCCAGCATGGAAACACACCCTTCTATTAATTCTATCCCCACTGACCTTAAACCCATGTCCTCTGCTTCTTGATTCGTCTACTCTGGGGAAAGGACTCTGTGCATTCATCCCTATCTATTGCCCTCATTGATTTATTTATACACATTATTTTCACATTCTGCCAATGTTTACACTAATCATCCAGAACACCTTCATACACTGAGCGCTTGAGTGGTTGAGGACCAGGAAAACTCACTCACTCGCCCATGTTGAAGGTGAATCAAGGGCAAGCTTCGATTAATAATCAGTGCATAATGCAGTGGCTTGCCATTGCTAGAATCCTTGTCTTCCACTGCCGCCAGCCCCCAAGTCCCCACCCACTCCGACATCCCAGTTCCCATTTCTTCCACTTCCTTAGAACTCATTCCCCCTTTTCCCAATAACCCCCCCTCTCAACCTCTTCCCATTCACCCAAGAGGAATAGATTGGGTAGATGCACAAAGGTAAAACAGTTATAATGGGTGACTTCAATCTACATATAGATTGGGTGAATCAAATTAGCAAGGGCGCTGAGGAAGAGGATTTCTTGGAATGTATGCGGGATAGTTTTCTAAACCAACTTGTAGAGGGACCAACGAGAGAGCAGGCTATTCTAGACTGGGTATTGAGTAATGAAGAAGGGTTAGTTAGCAGACTTGTTATGTGTGGCCCCTTGGGCAAGAGTAACCATAATATGATTGAGTTCTTCATTAAGATGGAGAGGGACATTGTTAATTCAGAAACAAGGGTCCTAAACTTAAAGAAAGGTAACTTTGAGGGTATGAGACGTGAATTGGCCAAGATAGACTGGCAATTGATTCTTAAAGGTTTGCGGTGGATATGCAATGGAAGGCATTTAAAGACTGCATGGATGAACTACAACAATTGTTCATCCCAGTTTGGCAAAATAATAAATCAGGGAAGGTAGTGCATCCGTGGATAACAAGGGAAAACAGGGATAGTATCAAAACAAAAGATGAAGCATACAAATTAGCCAGAAAAAGCAGCCTACCAGAGGACTGGGAGAAATTCAGAGTCCAGCAGAGGATGACAAAGGGCTTAATTAGGAAAGGGAAAATAGATTATGAAAGAAAACTGGTAGGGGACATAAAAACTGACTGCAAATGTTTTTATACATATGTGAAAAGAAAAAGATTAGTTAAAACAAATGTAACATAGAAACATAGAAAATAGGTGCAGGATTAGGCCATTCGGCCCATTGAGCCTGCACAGCCTTTCAATATGATCATGGCTGATCATCCTACTCAGTATCCCATCCCTGCCTTCTCTCCATACCCCCTGATCCCTTTAGGCACAAGGGCACATCTAACTCTCTCTTAAATATAGCCAATGAACTGGCCTCAACTACCTTCAGTGGCAGAGAATTCCACAGATTCACCACTCTCTGTGTAAAAAATGATTTTCTCATCTCGGTCCTAAAAGACTTCCCTCTTATCCTTAAACTGTGACTGCTAGTTCTGGACTTCCCCAACAGTCTTCCTGCATCTAGCCTGTCCAACCCCTTAAGAATTTTGTAAATTTCTATAAGATCCCCCCTCAATCTTCTGAATTCCAGCATGTACAAGCCGAGTCTATCCAGTCTTTCTTCATATGAAAGTCCTGCCATCTCAGGAATCAGTCTGGTGAACCGTCTCTGTACTCCCTCTATGGCAAGAATGTCTTTCCTCAGAGTAGGAGACCAAAACTGTGTGCAATACTCCAGGTGTGGTCTCACCAAGACCCTGTACAACTGCAGTAGAACCTCCCTGCTCTTATACTCAAATCCTTTTGCTATGAATGCTAACATACCATTTGCTTTCTTCACTGCCTGTTGCACATGCATTCCTACTTTCAATGACTGGTGTACCATGACACCCAGGTCTCGTTGCATCTCCCCTTTTCCTAATCGGCCACCATTCAGATAATAGTCTACTTTACTGTTTTTGCCGCTAAAGTGGATAACCTCACATTTATCCACATTATACTACATCTGCCATGCATTTGCCCACTCACCCAGCCTATCCAAGTCACCTTGCAGCCTCGTAGCATCCTCCTCACAGCTAACACTGCCCCCCAGCTTCTTCAGGGGATATGAGGCAAATGGGACTAGCACGATGGGGCATCTTGGTCAGTATGGATGAGTTGGGAAAATGAACCTGTTTCCGTGCTGTTAATGCATAGTCCTTTAACAAAGAATCAGAGGCCATAGGTTTAAGGTGGGGGGAGGGGAGATTTAAAAGCAACCTGAGGGGCACCTTCCAACTTTCACAACATTTAAAAAAGACATTTGGACAGGATAGGTTCAGAAGGATGTGGACCAAATGCAGACAGATGGGACCAGTGTTGATGGGGCAAGTTGGTCGGCATGGGCAAGTTGGGCCGAAGGGCCTGTTTCCATGGTGTACGACTCTATGACCTGCTCTGTGTCTGGTCTGAAGAAGGGTCTCGACACGAAACGTCACCCATTCCTTCTCTCCAGAGATGCTGCCTGTCCCACTGAGTTACTCCAGCATTTTGTGTCTGCCTACGATTTAAACCAGCATCTGCAATTCTTTTCTACACATGCAGACTATGTGTGTACAGACTATTTCTTGGTAGTGAACCCCATCGTAACCCCATTCTCCTGCCTTCTCCCCATAACACCCGTACTAATCAAGAATCTGTCTATCTCTGCCTTTAAAATATCCATTGACTTGGCCTCCACAGCCTTCTGTGGCAATGAATTCCACAGATTCGCCACCCTCTGACTAAAGAAATTCCTCCTCATCTCCTTCCTAAAGGAACATCCTTTAATTCTGAGGCTGTGCCCTCTGGTCCTAGACTCTCCCACTAGTGGAAACATCCTCTCCACATCCACTCTATCCAGGCCTTTCACTATTCGGTACGTTTCAATGAGGTCCCCCCTCATTCTTCTGAACTCCAGCGAGTACAGACCCAGTGCCCTAATAGGTGAAGCTCCTTATAGCCCTCATACAAGGACATGGAAGCAAGTTTGATGGCCAGGCCTGAACTACGCCCTGCCCCTGCTCCTTACTAGACTTACATTCACAGGAATTTAATGGATCGACTGGGCTTGTATTCACTGGAATTTAGGATGAGAGGGAATCTAATAGAAACATATAACATTCTTAAGGGATTGGACAGGTTAGATGCAGGAAAAATGTTCTCCGTGTTGGGGGAGTCCAGAACCAGGGGCCACACAGTTTAAGAATAAGGTGTCGGTCATTTAGGACTGAGATGAGGAAAAACATTTTCACCCAGAGAGTTGTGAATCGGTGGAATTCTCTGCCACAGAAGGCAGCGGAGGCCAATTCACTGGATGTTTTCAAGAGAGAGTTAGATTTAGCTCTTAGGGCTAACGGAATCAAGGGATGTGGGGAGATAGCAGGAACGGGGTACTTCTATCTATATATATCTATCTATATATATACATATATATATCTATCTATATATATATATATCTATCTATATATATATATATATATAGATATATATATATATATATATATATATATATATATATATATATATATATATATATCTATATGTATATATCTATATATATATATATATATATATATTTATATATATCTATCTATGTGTATCTATCTATCTATCTATCTATATATATATCTGTCTATCTATGAGTATCTATCTGTCTATCTCTATATATGTCTATCTATATATATATGGGTGTGTGTTTATATATATATATATATGTATATTTATATATATATATATATATAATATATATATATATATATATATATATATATATATATATCTAGATATATATATGCAGTCGCTGACTCAAAAAGGCAGCCAACATCATCAAGGACCCACACCATCCTGGCAACACACTCATCTCACCGCTACCACGGGCAGAAGTTACAGGAGCCTGAAAACTGAAACATCCAGGTTTCTTCCCCACAGCCATCAGGCTCTTACACTCGCCTACAAACAGACTGTGAACTGTAACAGCCTATTGCACTTTATCTGCTTATTTATGTGTGTATTGAACTGAACTGTTCTGTATTTGTGCTTACAATATTCTGTTGTGCTGCAGGAAGCAAGAATGTTATTGACACATGACAATAAACTCTCTTGACTTGACTTGATGTATGATCTATATACATGTGTATTTGTAAGTATGTGTACATATACACACTTTTATTTCTCTCTCGTTTATTATACTGTTTGCCGTGTACTATGTTTCCATATTGTGTTGTGCTGCTGCAAGTAAGAATGTTATTGTTCTGTCTGGGACACATGACAATACAACACTCTTGACTCTGCTGAGATGCCTCTTCACACTCAGTTCAGTTCAGTTTAGTTTAGTGTCACGTGTACCGAGGTACAGTGAAAAGCTTTTGTTGCGTGCTATCCAGACAGTAGAAAGACAATACATGATTACAATCGAGCCGTTTACAGGGTACAGATACATGATAAGGGAATAACGTTTAGTGCAAGGTAAAGCCAGCAAAGTCCGATCATGGATAGTCCGAGGGTCACCAATGAGGTAGATAGTAGTGCAGTCTGCATTTGGCCCATGTCCATCTATTCAGCACATGTGTGCATATATACACAGTAGTACCACTGCCCCTCAACACCTCTATCTTGGCCTCCTCCAATGCCAGATGCAAACTCGAGGAACTGCACCTCATATTCCACTTGGATAGCTTACGACCCAATGGTATGAATATTGAATTCTCCAATTTTAGATAGCTAACGCACAAACACCATCTATCCACCCCCCCTCTCCTCTGCCCCATTTCTTCCCTTCTCCCCCTCTTCCCCAGGCATCACATTTCACAACTCTTCTCTCCTTATTTCACACATTTTGTCTTTCCATCTCTGCCACTTGCCCAACCATGTGCTGATCAAACACGCTCCTCACCTGTATCCACCAACCACCTGCGAGGTCTATTTTTGATACATGGATAGGATAGCAGTTGGAGGAATGTGGGCAAATTACGGAAAAATGGGGCTCGCTTAGATGGGACAGCATGGACGAACAGGGCTGAAGAGCCTGTTTCCATAGTATGTGACCCTATCTTGCCCGACCTGCTGAGTTTGTCTTCTGCTCAAGATTCCAGCACCTGCATAAGGAGGAATGATCTTATTGAGATGTATACAATCATAAGGGGGGAAAGCACTTGTACCCAGAGTAGGGAGATCGAGAAACAGAGGGCATAGGTTTAAGGTGAGAGGAGAAAGATTTAATAGGAATCCGGGGGGCAATATTTTCACTGTGCCAACAGGCTCACATTCTGCTACAGATCACTCACTGATGATTTACCCACAGTAAATGTCACTCATCCTCATACAAGGTACCTTAGCCCTGAATCCAAAGCCTCTTTACTCCCCAACTTAAAACCCATTCATAATTTTTAACGCTAATTTCCACCAATAAATGGTTGAGTTGAGTTGAGTTTATTGTCACGTGTAGTGAGGTACAATGAAAAGCTTTTATTGCGTGCTAACCAGTCAGCGGGAAGACAACACACGACTACAATTGTGCCGTCCACAGTGTACAGATACATGATAAAGGGAATAGCGTTGAGTGCATGAGATAAAGGGAATAATGTGACTACTATTTAGTGCAAGATAGAAAGCATCCGGAGCCTGGGATGCCTCGTCGGGGATCCCCGGAGAAGAGGTCCGACCATCGGCCCGCGGTCTATAACATCGTGAAGCCGCGGTCTGCGGAGCTTCTAGCCGCGGGCGCGGCGTGGACTTACCGCGGGGGATGGCCAGAGAAGAGCTCCGACCGCCGGCCTGCGGCCTACAATATCCTGAAGCCGCGGTCTCCGGTAAGAAAGCGCCAATTCGGGACCTCCAAAGCCGCGGAGCGTGTTCGACCGTCCCGACAAGCGGGCCTGTACATCCGGCCGTCCGTAGCGGCGACTGCGGAGGTTTATGGCCCTGACCACGGGTGAACAATGGAGGAGGACTGACTGTACTTTGTGCCTTCCACCACAGTGAAGAAAGCTGTGGTAGATGTCTGTGTTAAATCTTATTGTGTATTGTGTGTTCTTTTTAAGTGTATCGCTGCTGACAAATTCATTTCACTGCACTTATATGTGTATGTGACGAAATAAACTGATGGATTGATTATTTGAATAACGTGAAAAACGTCTAATGCAAGACATAAAGGGAATAACATGAGTAACATTTAGTGCAAGTGATAAAGGGAATAACGGGATTAATGAGTTCACCTTTCAATTAGTAGAGCATCTGTCTTCAAAACTTTTTAACCCAAAATAATTCCCCCAACCCTTTCATTTATGTTTTTGGTAACCTGCCCAAGATTCTGCACAATCTTCCATGTAGCCAATTTACTGGACAATGTATATTATCCTTTACTAATTAACCTCAAAAACCTTTTCATAATAGATCAAAGCACACATCATGTACTCGTTTTATACAGGGAAGATGCGCTCAAGAGTGCCAGATGCATTTATCTTTGAATTATTTATTGCACATTAATTAGGCAGGCAAATAATGGTTCAGGCTAATTGACAAGTAAAGTGACACGACCAGTTTCACACTGGTAATTTGTCTAATTAGATACACACAAGTGCAGACCCGTCATCGTCTGAGCTGAGAGAATGATGCAGAGCAGAAAGCAGCCAACTAACTCTCTGTTCTGTCAAAGTGCTATCCAATTAATCCTCCACAGACCCTTTCATCACAGCCTGACAAATCTTCCCTTTCCAAAATGGTCGCCCTTTTCAAAGTCACCATTAAATCTCCTCTCACCACCTGGATCTAACACTCGGCAGAAATAAATATTTCTCATCTTACGTCTGGTCCTTCTGTGATAACCTTGAAGAAGGTCCACTGGGAACAAGCGAGCTCTGTTCGTGCATTTCCACACTCTCTCAGCCTCGCCACCAAGTCACGTTGGGCCTTGGGTTAATTGGCTGCTGGAAGTTGCCCAACGTGACTTGGCGGTTGGCAGGAGAATGAGGGTGGAGTTGATGGGCTTGTGAGCGGGGACTGATTATAGGAACTATAGATGGAGAATCGCCCAACAAACAGCTCACAATGGCCTGTAGACAAAAATGCTGGAGAAACTCAGCAGGTGAGGCAGCATCTATGGAGCGAAGGAATATTCCTTCGCTCCATAGACGCTGCCTCACCCGCTGAGTTTCTCCAGCATTTTTGTCTACCTTCGATTTTTCCAGCATCTGCAGTTCCTTCTTAAACAGCGAACAATGGCCTGGTTTCTTTAAAATCGTTACTTTTTTGCATATCTTTCCTTCATTGTTCTTTATCTCTCCACATCACCGTCTATATCTCTCCTTTCCCTTCTCCCCAACTAGTCTGAAGAAGGGTCTCGACCCGAAACGTCACCCATTCCTTCTCTCCAGAGATGCTGCCTTAGTTACTCCAGCATTTTGTGTCTATCTACAGATCAAGCGGTTGGCTTGCTTCCAGGCAAGCATGGATTGAATATTCTCCGCACGCTTTCTGCAAGAACATGAGAGATAACAGGGGTGGCGCAGTGGTAGAGTTGCTGCCTTACAGTGCGAGAGATCTGGGTTCGATCTGGACTATCGGTGCTGTCTGTACGGAGTTTGCACGTCCTCCCGTGACCGCCTGGGTGTTTCCTGAGTGCTCCGTATCCTCCCATACGCCAAAGGTTTGTCGGTTAATTGGCTTTGGTAAAATTGTACCCGGTGTGTAGGATAGTGTTAGTGTACAGGGTGATCGCTGGTCAGTACAGACTTGATAGGCTGAAGGGCCACCTAAAAAAGGCTAAAGTCACAAAGAACTGCAGGTGCTGGAGTCTTCCATAGAATACAACATTATGGAGTAACTCAGGTCAGACAGCATCTCTGAATGGTATGGATAGGTGATGTTTCGGGTCAGGACCCTTCTTCAGATGGTGAGATGACTTCACCTTCCATGTATCCTCACAACACAGACATAAGCCATCTCAGACCATCGAGTCTCTGCAGTTTCTCAGAGTCAATCCCATTCCCACATACATTTTCCGATATCCAATGCTCTCCACGCTCCCATCAACCCCCCCCCCCCCCCCCCCCCGCATACTCTGCGTGGCAGTGGCAATATATAGGAGCCGATGAACCTACGTGTCCACTTGTGGGTGGAGACTGGAGCA
Source organism: Leucoraja erinaceus (assembly GCF_028641065.1). Classification (NCBI taxonomy): domain Eukaryota; kingdom Metazoa; phylum Chordata; class Chondrichthyes; order Rajiformes; family Rajidae; genus Leucoraja; species Leucoraja erinaceus. The sequence goes on along the minus strand of NC_073415.1, from coordinate 852,365 downwards.
CCCTTGGAAAATCCCACTCAGTCACGGTGAGAACCTGCAAACTCCACACAGACAGCACATGTCAGGATTGATTGCAGGGTCATTGGAGGTTCAGCAGCAGCTCCACTAACTGTGTCATCCGCTGAAAATAGGTTGCCCTATCTTGTCATGAAATGAGTAGGCCCGTATTTATAAACCTTGTGTAGCGGCACCTAGTGGTGGGGCTGGGCATTCAGAACCCTCGTCATTGGTCGGGGATGTCGCGCGACCGGGGTTACGTTCGCAGGGTCTTCAGAGTAATCAGTAGTTAGTGCTCCTCGCATCGTATCGGTAGTTCTAGACTGGGTAGGCGGTGCTTGGAGCATTTGTTTGTGCTGATAAAGAATATTTTGCTCAACCTGCCTGGTCTAACTACGCTTGTGTCCCACCCCGTCCACCCCCACCTTTCCTTCGAGGCACATGATCTCAACCCTACCTTGTCACCAGAGAAACCAGCAAACTCCAGCAGCTTCAGGATCCGTGTGGGAAACATGGACAGTGCCTGCAAACCAAACAAAGTGCTAGTCAAAACTAATGTGTAACCCCAGTCAATTCCCATCTCAAGCTCATAATACCCAATGTAGCAAGTAATCGAGGGCGATCGTTCTGGGGGGCCAGAACTAACTGTGGAGCCTTCCCGACGTGATGTGGGCCTAACTCAATAGAACACCAGTGAAGGAGGTGTCCACTTGATAGGCCCCAATACTGGCACCTACACCCTCAGTTTGGTTAAAGTGCTTGTTCACATGTAGGTAGCTGACTAATGCATATGTCCTAAAAGGCCTGTCCCACTTTCACGACCTAATTCACGACATCTGCCGAGTTTGCCCTTAACTTGTACTAGCAGCATGGTCCTTCTGCAGTTGTACAGGGCCCTAGTGAGACCACACCTGGAGTATTGTGTGCATTTTGGTCCCCTAAATTTGAGGAAGGACATTCTTGCTATTGAGGGAGCGCAGCGTAGGTTTACAAGGTTAATTCCCGGGATGGCGGGACTGTCACATGCTGAGAGAATGGAGCAGCTGGGCTTGTACACTCTGGAGTTTAGAAGGATGAGAGGAGTTCTCGTTGAAACCATATAACCATATAACAATTACAGCACGGAAATAGGCCATCTCGGCCCTACAAGTCCATGCCGAACAAATTTTTTTTTCCCCTTAGTCCCACCGCACTCATACCATAACCCTCCATTCCCTTCTCATCCATATGCCTATCCAATTTATTTTTAAATGATACCAATGAACCTGCCTCCACCACTTCCACTGGGAGCTCATTCCACACCGCCACCACTCTCTGCGTAAAGAAGTTCCCCCTCATATTACCCCTAAACTTCTGTCCCTTAATTCTGAAGTCATGTCCTCTTGTTTGAATCTTCCCTATTCTCAAAGGGAAAAGCTTGTCCACATCAACTCTGTCTATCCCTCTCCTCATTTTAAAGACCTCTATCAAGTCCCCCCTTAACCTTCTGCGCTCCAGAGAATAAAGACCTAACTTATTCAACCTATCTCTGTAACTTAGTTGTTGAAACATATAAGATTGTTAAGGATTTGGACACACTAGAGGCAGGAACCATGTTCCCGATGTTGGGAGAGTCCAGAACCAGGGGCCACACAGTTTGAGAATAAGGAGTAAGCCATTTAGAATGGAGACGAGGAAACACTTTTTCTCACAGAGAGTGGTAAGTCTGTGGAATTCACTGTAGAGGCGCTGTGAGGCAGCAACTCTACCACCGCGTCACCTTCTCTCTTAAAGGGCCTGTCCCACGGTGATTTTTTTGGCGACTGCCGGCGTCATATCAGTGTCGCCAAAAGATTCTGAACATTACAAAATCCAGCGGCGACAAAAAAATGTTGTGAGACTTGAAAATAAACCGCGCGTCATACGTCGTCACGCCACATCACACCGCGAATTTTTCGGTGACCCGATACATCAGTCAATGATCGCCAAGTGGGACAGGGCCTTAAGGCAGGCTTTGGAAGCGCAGTCACTGCCTATTGTCAAGGCAGGATCGATAGACATGTCCCTAGAGAGAATCAAGGGACATGTAGTTGTAGGTTCGAGTCTTACCAGGTTAAACGCCCCAATTCCCAGACTAATGCCTCCTTCCAAGTGATAATGATTGGGTCCTTTGCTGAAGAGATTTGACTGCATGAAGTTATGGAGTTCTCTGCCAAAAACAAGGCAACAACAAGGATTGTTAGACAATGGACCTCAAGTGAGAATGGAAAGTCAAAAATAATCAAAACCCCTAAATCCATACAATTCCAAGTACTGCCGTAGAAAATTAATCCTTCATAGAGTGATACAGTCAAGCAGGCCATTCGGCCCCATTCATCCATGCCCACCAATGTGCCCCATCTACGCCAGCCCATTAGATGGCTAAGAACAGTGTTTAAGAAGGAACGGCAGATGCTGGAAAATCGAAGGTAGACAAAATTGCTGGAGAAACTCGGCGGGTGCAGCAGCATCTGTGGAGCAAAGGAAATAGGCAACGTTTTGGACCGTAACCCTTTTTCAGACTGGCTAGGAACAAATTGAAAGGATAGGGCAGAACGATTTAATGCTATGATCAATTATATCATGTTCTTTAATCAAGAGGGAAAGAGATAGAATGAAGCAACATTTATCCAGAGTTGGGGAATCAAGAACCAGAGGACATGGGCCGATTATGAGACGGGCAAGTTTTAATAGGAACCTGAGGGCAACGTTTTCACACGGAGGGTGGTGGGTATATGGAACGAGCTGCCAGAGGAGATAGTTGAGGCAGGTACTATAACAGCATTTAAAAAACACCTGGACAGGTACATGGATAGGAAGGGTTTAGAGGGATATGAGCCAAACGCGGGCAAAAGGGACTAGCTAAGATGGGGCATCTAGGTCAGCATGGACAGGTTTGGCCTAAGTGACACGGCATTACTCCTGCCCCCGCGCCCCCCTCCGTCACACCTCCCCCCCCCCACCCCCGTCTCTCCTGCTCCTCCCCCCCCTCCGCCCAAACACTCCAGCCCCCCCACACCACTCCTGCCGCCCCTCCCCCCCCGGTCACTACTGCCCCCTTTTACTCCATCCCCCTCTTAACTCCTGCACAGTCACGCCAGCCACTGTTACCCCTGCCCTCTCCGTCACTCCTGCACCCTGCTACTCCCACTCCCTGCATCCCACCCCACCACTCCTGTTCCCCCCCCCCGTCACTCCTTCCCCCTTTACACCAGGTACAACAGATGGGGGGGGGGAACAGAGAAAGAGAAATTGCATCGAACCCTCCCAGTGGCCACGACCTCCATGTTCTGACAACCCTGGGTAGATGTATCCCTTACATCCCCAAACAATTTACTGGTGACCATCTTCGACTAATGGACCCCGAGTTCCACCGGAACCACAACATGGACCGCCTTAACTGTGGTAAAACCTCCCATTGCTCCGTTCTCAAGAGTGATAGAAACATAGAAAATAGGTGCAGGAGGAGGCCATTCGGCCCTTCGAGCCAGCACCGCCATTCATTGTGATCATGGCTGATCGGCCCCAATCAATAACCCGTGCCTGCCTTCTCCCCATATCCCTTGATTCCCCTAGAATCTAACTCCCTTAAATCCATCCAGTGACTTGGCCTCCACTGCCCTCTGTGGCAGGGAATTCCACAAATTCACAACTCTCTGGGTGAAAAAGTTTTTTCTCACCTCAGTCTTAAATGGCCTCCCCTTTATTCTAAGACTGTGGCCCCTGGTTCTGGACTCGCCCAACATTGGGAACATTTTTCCTGCATCTAGCCTGTCCAGTCCTATTATAATTTTATATGTTTCTATAAGACCGCCTCTCATCCTTCTAAACTCCAGTGAATACAAGCCTAGTCTTTTCAATCTTTCCTCATATGACAGTCCCGCCATCCCAGGGATCAATCTGGTGAACCTACACTGCACTGCCTCAATCACAAGGAAGTACTTCCTCAAATTAGGAGACCAAAACTGTACGCAATACTCCAGATGTGGTCTTATAATAATGAGGGTTAAACAAAGTTGTCGGCAAAACAGGAAGGTTTACGACAGGGAAACAAAGGAAGAAGAACAGACTTTCAGGAGGGGAGGATATTGCCTGACAAAAATCAGAATGAAATATCATTTCAACTCACTTGTAGATCATGAAACTGTTCCTGACTTTAATCCCGCCCTTGATGAAACTGACCATGTTCTCATCCTGAAAACAGAAATACATAGTCTTATCAGTGTCATTATTTTATATTCAGTTATCTCTTGTTAAAATGAGTATTCAGTTACCCAGCAGAGTGGCAATGGGTCACCACCATGAACTGCTCAAGGCCACACGACTGGTCCCACTTTCCTGGTCCCAGAACACTGATGCAATTATAAAGAAAGCACATCAGCACCTCTACGTCCTGAGAAGATTACGGAGAGTTGGTTTGTCAAGGAGGATTCTCTCTAACTTCTACAGGAGCGCAGTAGAGAGCATGCTGACCGGTTGCATCGTGGCTTGGTTCGGCAACTTGAACGTCCAGGAGCGGAAAAGAATGCAGAAAGTTGTGACCACTGCCCAGTCCATCACCGGCTCTGACCTCCCCACCATCGAGGGGATCTATCGCAGTCGCTGCCTCAAAAAGGCTGCCAACATCATCAAGGACCCACACCATCCTGGCCACACACTCATCTCTCCGCTGCCATCAGGAAGAAGGTACAGGAGCCTGAAATCTGGTACATCCGGGTTCAGGAACAGCTTCTTCCCCACAGTCATCATGCTATTAAACTAGCCATCAAACAAACTCTGAACTATAACAGTCTATTGCACTTTATCTGTTTATTTGTATGTGTATACAATACACAATACACAATACAATTTATTTGTCACTTGAACCTCATAGAGGCTCAAGTGAAATGTTGTTTCTGCAGTCATACATACAAGAAAAAAAAGACCCAAGACACAACACAATTTACACAGACATCCATCACAGCGCATCTCCTCCTCACTGTGATGGAAGGCAAAAAAACATATCTCTCCCCTGCACTTCCCTCTCCCCCCGATGTCAGAGTCAAAGCCCCCAGCGGGCGATGACAATTGTCCCGCGGCCATTAAAGCCACGCCGGGCGATGCAAGGCCACGCTCCGGGTCTTGTTGTTGGAGCCCCCAGCGGGCTCTAGCAAAGTCCCGCAGCCATTGAAGCCGCGCCGGGCGATGATGTAAGGCCCCGCTCCAGGCACTCCTCGACCCCGCGACTCGGGCGGGTGAAGTCGCCGTTGCAGAAGCCTCGAAAAGCGGTCTCCCACCAGGGACACGCGGGCACCCGATATTACTGTCTGCCAGACCTGCGGTAAGCCTCCAAATCTGCGGGGGTCGGGTCACAGCAGCGCCCCCCACCACCGCTCCGGGCTCGGCCGGAGACCCGACAGGGAAAAGGTCGGGTTCTCCGTGCAGGAGAAAGATTTTAAAGACACACGCACACGCACACGCACACACACACACACACACCCCCCCCCCCCCCCATCAAAAAAAAAATAAAAACTACATTAAAACGGGACAAAAAATAACAAAAGGACAAACGGACTGCAGAGGCCACTACGACGTGAGTCGTGCCACCCACCGGATGCAAGGAATCCGATGGGCGGCGACACACTGATCTGTTCTGTATTTATGCCTACAATATTCTGTTGTGCTGAAGCAAGCAAGAATTTCATTGTCCTATCTGGGACACATGACAATAAACTCTCTTGACTTGGCTGAATTGGCTGACTTGACTTCTTGATAGATGTCCCCAAGACACATACTGCCCTCGGGAAGTAGTGCAGTGCATGTATACAAGGACCAGTTTCAGACAAGGTGCTCCAGTGGTGGGCAGTATGAATGGTTAGAACCATGGAAGAGGTGTTAATCAATCAGTGTGTAGGAAGGAACTGCAGATGCTGGCTTCCACCGATAGACACAAAGTGCTGGAGTAACTCAGCGGGACAGGCAGAATCTCTGGAGAGAAGGAATGATGACGTTTTGGGTCATTACATTTCTTTGGACTGAAAGTAAGGGGGCCAACCAGAAACATAGAAAATAGAAAATAGGTGCAGGAGGAGGCCATTCGGCCCTTCGAGTCTTTCAGTCTGAAGAAGGATCTCGACCCCAATCATCACCTATTCCTTTTTCACTAGAAATGCTTTGCCTGACCCACTGCGTTACTCCAGCACTTTGTGTCTGTCTTTAACATATGTGAAGGGAATGGATAATGTTTTGGGTCGGGACTCTTCTTCAGAGGGATTGCTCCAATCAATCTGGAGAAGAGTCCCAATCCGAAACATCATCCATCCACTGCCTCCAAAGATGCTGCCAGACCCGCTGAGTTCCTTCAGTACTTTGAGCTTTCAAAAAGATTCCAACATCTGCAGTTTATTCTCAAAATATATAGCTGAATATTTTCTAATGCAATTAAAGATATTGAACTTAGAGTCCTAACTGTTGTACAATTTTACTCAATTAACATTTTTACCAATGCTTATAATAGACAATAGACATAGGAGGAGGCCATTCAATGTGATCATTGCTGATCGTCCCCAATCAGTACCCCGTTCCTGCCTTCTCCCCATATCCCCTGACTCCACTATCTTTAAGAGCCCTATCTAGCTCTCTCTTGAAAGCATCCAGAGAACCTGCCTCCACCTGAGGCAGAGAATTCCACAGACTCACCACTCTCTGTGAGAAAAAGTGTTTCCTCGTCTCCATTCTAAATGGCTTACTCCTTATTCTTAAATGGTGGCCCCTGGTTCTGGACTCCCCCAACATCGGGAACATGTTTCCTGCCTCTAGCGTGTCCAAACCCTTAACAATCTTATATGTTTCAAAGAGATCCCCTCTCATCCTTCTAAACTCCAGAGTGTACAAGCCCAGCTGCTTCATTCTCTCAGCATATGACGGTCCTGCCATCCCGGGAATTAACCTTGTAAACCTACGCTGCACTCCCTCAATAGCAAGAATGTCCTTCCTCAAATTAGGGGACCAAAACTGCACACAATACGCCAGGTGTGGTCTCACTAGGGCCCTGTACAACTGCAGAAGGACCTCTTTGCTCCTATATTCGATTCCTCTTGTTATAAAGGCCAACATGCCAATCGCTTTCTTCACTGCCTGCTGTACCTGCATGCTTACTTTCAGAGACTGATGAACAAGGACCCCCAGATCCCATTGTACATATAATATTTTGCCAATGAAAATCTTAGTTAGATAAATTTACAGGCCCTTCGGCCCACCAAGTCCAGGCCAACCATCAATCAGCTGTTCATTCCAGATCTTTGTCTGATCGACTCCTGACACATTAGGGAAAAGTTACAGGAGCCAATTAATCTGCAAACTCGCAAGTCTTTGGGGAAAAACCGAATAATTCACGGAGAGAACATGCAAACTCCACACAGACAACCCAGGATTAAGGAGTGTCGCCGTGAGGCAGAAGCTCGACCAGCTATGCCACTGTGTCACCCTTTACAGTAAAGGGCCTGTCATACTTTCCTGAGTTACTAATGAATTCTCCTGAGTTTTCCCCTTGATTCAAACTCAGAGAATTACGGTAATATCCAGCCGTGGGAACTCGGGACTACTTTTTTTTACTCGTGCTCATTTTTCAACATGCTGGAAAAAACGTCCCGACTTACCTGATGCCCGAGTACCTACTGCTGGCATTGTGAGCTGCTACGAAATATCTGCGGACTCATACGGCTAGTATGTACAAAATCTGTATTTTTAAAACCTCTTCTCACAAGCTCAGCACAGTCAAAGTGACCAAAGAGCTTATTAAGCACTTTACAAGTGAATTCATCATTAGTGTGTGTGCAATGGACATATTCCATGGCGGGACTGACAAATAATGAAAGAACGGATCGACTGGGCTGGAATTTAGAAGGATGAGAGAGGATCTTATAGAAACATAAAATGATTACAGGATTGGACAGGCAGGAAAAATGTTCCTGATGTTGGGGGAGTCCAGAACCAGGGATCATAGTTTAAGAATAGGGTAGGCCTTTTAGCAGGGTGACCAGGGAGAATCTTGGCGATAATTCAGTGCACAATCCCGCTGCTTGTCTGCGAATGGCTGTTCACACCTACCTGTAGGAACGTTAGGGCAGCTCTCTGCAGCAAACACTCTGCGTAACACACCTCTGCATGGATCTCCTCTGCAAAACAAACCAGGGCAGCCAATGTAGAACACAACACAGCACAACAAACATAGAAACATAGAAACATAGAAATTAGGTGCAGGAGTAGAGGCCATTCGGCCCTTCGAGCCTGCACCGCCATTCAATGTGATCATGGCTGATCATCCAACTCAGTATCCCGTACCTGCCTTCTCTCCATACCCCCTGATCTCCTTAGCCACAAGGGCCACATCTAACTCCCTCTTAAATATAGCCAATGAACTGGCCTCAACTACCCTCTGTGGCAGAGAGTTCCAGAGATTCACCATTCTCTGTGTGAAAAAAAAGTTCTTCTCATCTCGGTTTTAAAGGATTTCCCCCTTATCCTTAAGCTGTGACCCCTTGTCCTGGACTTCCCTAACATCGGGAACAATCTTCCTGCATCTAGCCTGTCCAACCCCTTAAGAATTTTGTAAGTTTCTATAAGATCCCCTCTCAATTTCCTAAATTCTAGAGAGTATAAACCAAGTCTATCCAGTCTTTCTTCATAAGACAGTCCTGACATCCCAGGAATCAGTCTGGTGAACCTTCTCTGCACTCCCTATATGGCAATAATGTCCTTCCTCAGATTTCGAGACCAAAACTGTACGCAATACTCCAGGTGTGGTCTCACCAAGACCCTGTACAACTGCAGTAGAACCTCCCTGCTCCTATACTCAAATCCTTTTGCAATGAAAGCTAAGCCTTCGGCCCACATTGTCTATACCGAACATGATGCCAAGTTAAACTTACAGGTGCTGCCTGTCCCGCTGAGTTATTCCAGCATTTTGTGTCTATCGTCAGTGTAAATCTTTTTCACACAGAGAGTTGTGAGTCTGTGGGATTCTCTGCGTCAGAGGGCGGTGTTCTCTAGATACTTTCAAGAGAGCTAGATAGGGCTCTTAAAGATGGCGGAGTCAGGGGATATTGGGAGAAGGCAGGAACGGGGTACTGATTGGTGATGATCAGCCCATTGAATTGGCTCGAAGGGCCGAATGGCCTACTCCTGCACCTATTGTCTATTGTCTACAAACCAGCAACTGCAGTTTCTTCCTATACTAATCTTCTCTACCCATATGTGATCCATATCCCTCCATTCCCTGCATAACTATCCAAAAGCCTCTTAAACACCACTATCGTATCTGCCTCCACGACCAACCCAGGCAGCACGTTCCAGCACCCACCACCCTCTGTAAAAAAAAACCTACCACGCACATCTTTAAACTTTGCCCCTCTCACCTTAAAGCTGTGCCCTCTTAGTCTTTGCTATTTCTACCCTGGGAAAAGATTCTGACATTCCACCTTATTTATGCATCACATCATTTTTATTTTACATCTATCAGGTCGCCCCTCAATGTCACGTTATTAACCTTTTCTGCTGCATTTATATTATAAATCGATCAATTGATCAGTCAAAGAAAGTCTTGTGTTATGTAGCACCAATAGGCGGCCGGATTGCGCAGCGGTAGAGTTGCTGCTTAACAGCGCCAGTGATCCGGGTTCAATCCTGACTATGCGGGTGCTGTCTGTAGGTATGTTACAAAACCTACCTGAATCGCCATTGGGAATCTGCCCACAGCCAGGTCCGCGATTTTGGCGCTGTTTGGAGGGGGCGGGTTTAAAACGCAATTTTTACTAGGCTGTACTAATCGCAGATGTTCAGCCTAGTAAATCATTAACGAAAAATCGCTGCAAGACCCGGTCGCAAAAGGTATTATTAGTTTTATAGGCCTCGATAATATAGTTATAATAGTTTAAAATTACTCTCTGATTCCGCAACATCTCGCAGCCCCAGGGTTTTATAAAGCAAACAATTAAAGGTATGTACCTTATTTTTACATTAAATGGGGCATATATATAACCCTATATATCACGTTATCTATAGCGAGTAGTTCATTTTGGGCTTTTTATATCCCGCAATATCCCGAAGGGCCTGTTTCCGCGCTGTATCTCTAAAGTCTAAAGCTGTTCCACAGGAGCATTACCACTCAAATAATTGCCACCAGGCCACAGAAGGGTGTGTTGAACAGAGACAAGATGCCTAGTCAAACTGCCAGCTTCCATTGCTAAATTGGACAAGTAATTGTCCAATCAATGTACGTTTAACATTGAGGTCGGACGCCAATTGACCAATCCCGCGCTTTGTTTCATGGTCGCTAGGCAGCGAGGACCCTGGGATCATGGCTGCCTCCTAATTACATCAAAACAATAGCAAGGTTTTGAAGGAATATAGACAATAGACCATAGGTGCAGGAGTAGGTCATTCGGCCCTTCGAGCCAGCACCGCCATTCAATGTGATCATGGCTGATTATCCCCAATCAGTACCACGTTCCTGCCATCTCCCCATATCCCCTGACTCTGCTATTTTTAAGAACCCTATCTTGCTCTCTCTTGAAAGCATCCAGAGAACCAGTCTCCACCGCCCTCTGAGGCACAGAATTCCACAGACTCACAACTCTCTGTGAGAAAAAGTCTTTCTCCGTTCTAAATGGCTTACTCCTTATTCTTAAACTGTGTGGCCCCTGGTTCTGGACTCCCCCAACATCGGGAACATGTTTCCTGCCTCTAGCGTGTCCAAGCCCTTAACAATCTTATATGTTTCTATGAGATCCCCTCTCATCCTTCTACAGACTGATCAAACCAGTAGGCGTTAGACAATCATGGAGGAGAAAACGGAGCTGGAGAGACAGAGAGATTGATCATCTACATGGCCTTGTTCACCCCATGAAGACTCACAGCGATCACATTCCCCACTAATGTGACCTGCTACCAATTATTCCCACATTTACATCTTCTCCCTCTAGATTCCATCATCACCAATATAATTAATTGATTCGTTGATTAGAGGATACAGCATGGAAACAGGCCCTTCAGCCCATCGAGTCCAGGCAGGCCATCCATCACACTAGTTTTGTTATCCCACTTTCTCATCCACTCCCTACACACAAGGGGCAATGTGCTGAGGGCCAACCCACTGAGTTACTCCATTATTTTGTGTCTCTATGAGGTGATTGACTGTTTGGGGAAAGGCGAGCAAGAGATGAGAAGGAAGTTTGGCACATTGCTTCACACGCATGGGTAGAAGTTCATGCCAAGGTAGCTAGCTAGCTGCGTGAATGAATGTGCATTGCAGGTAAGTACACAAAAAACAAAATTAAATGAGGGGGGCCACGGTGGTGCAGCGATAGAGTTGCTGCCTTACAGCGCCGGGGACCTGGGTTCAATCCTGACTAGGGGTGCTGTCTGTACGGAGTTTGACCACGTGGGTTTTATCTGAGAACTTCGGTTCCCTCACACATTCCAAAGACGTGCAGGTAGATTTGTAGGTTAATTGGCTTGGTGAATGTGTAAATGGTCCCTAGTGCGTGTAGGATAGTGTTAATGTGCGGGGATCACTGGTCGGCGTGGACTTGGTGTTTCCGCGCTGTATCTCTAAACTAAAGTAAAAAATCAGGCCTGACCCAGAGAGGGATCCCACCGAGCCCGGCCCCCGTGGACCAGAGCGGAGGGAGTGGGTGGGAGTGCCGGTGAGCAGACGGGCTGCGGGAGGGAGTGCAGGGCCTCGACGGGGGAGTGGCCACTGGAGGCCCTGCAGCAGACTGGGGCTCGGCTGGACCGGGCTCCGCTCCAAGAGGCCGAGCACGTGGACCGCACGCGGTGATGGAGGAGGACACCACGGCTACGCTTGGCCAGGCCGACCCTGCACCGTAGCCATGACAACGGGCCTTCACAGTCAGGTCAAGATCCCTACACTTACAACTGGGACTTGGAAATGGCGACTCTGTAGACTGTCTCAGTGTACTACTGCTGCACACTTGTACTGTATCTGAGATACTGATCTAAGGTGTATCTAAGTGCTGATGGATAGTGATACTTGTACTGAACTGAAGTGAGAATTTCACTCTACCTCGGTGACAAATAAAATTCCATATAGGCTGTGGGCCGAGGAGCTTTTTCGTTCAACTTCGTGACCCAACTCACAGAACTACCTGAATTTTTAACATATATTGTGTAAAAATATTATAGAAATATTACGAAACTCGTCAAGAAGAAAAAACCTGCACATATTTTTAAAATATGAGGAAAACCTCCAATTTTCCGAGTGGTAATTGTCCTATCAAAGCACATTTGACATTGAGGACGGAGGCTAATTGACCAATCCACCATTTTGTTTCATGGTCGCTAGGAAGCGAGGATCATGGCTGCCTCCTCATTACATCAAAACAATAGCAAGGTTTTGAAGGAATAAAGGTGATGCTAACTTTGCTGATAGTTTTTTTTTTACAATTGAATTATCTTCGTAACGTTATGATGTGAACTGTGTAAATAAAAATGATAAATAACAAATGTTGAGCTAGAGTTAGGATTAGAATTAGGGTCAGTCAGTCAGAAGTCAGTTAGTCTGAGAGTGGTCGGTCGGGCTGCCAGTGGTGCTGCGAGTGGTTAAGCAACAAGAAGTACTCAGCATGAGCAGGCCGGACAGTCTGTGCTCCCCCACTTCTAGCCCATTGCATGTACTGGCGTCTCTTGCCTTCTGCTACCTTGCCTGACACCTTTGCCTTCTGCTACCCTGATCCCAAGCTCTGGACTGCCTTCATTAAACCACTTCCCTCTTTTGAAATCTACCTCTCTGTCCAAGCTGTTGTTCACTTGTCCCAATATGACTGCGGAGATGCGCTGCCAAACTTTGTTCGACAATGCGGCAGTGAAGGGTGTTGGGTTGTTTCACTACATAGAAACATAGAAAATAGGTGTAGGCCATTCGGCCCTTCGAGCCTGCACCGCCATTCAATATGATCATGGCTGATCATCCAACTCAGTATCCCACCCCTGCCTTCTCTCCATACCCCCCGATCCCTTTAGCCACAAGGGCCACATCTAACTCCCTCTTAAATATAGCCAATGAACTGTGGCCTCAACTATCTTCTGTGGCAGAGAATTCCACAGATTCACCACTCTCTGTGTGGAAAATGTTTTCCTCATCTCGGTCCTAAAAGATTTCTCCCTTATCCTTAAACTGTGACCCCTTGTTCTGGACTTCCCCAACATCGGGAACAATCTTCCTGCATCTAGCCTGTCCAACCCCTTAAGAATTTTGTAAGTTTCTATAAGATCCCCCCTCAATCTTCTAAATTCTAGCGAGTACAAGCCGAGTCTATCCAGTCTTTCTTCATATGAAAGTCCGGACTTCCCAGGAATCAGTCTGGCGAACCTCTTCTGTACTCCCTCTATGGCAAGAATGTCTTTCCTCAGATTAGGAGACCAAAACTGTACGCAATACTCCAGGTGTGGTCTCACCAAGACCCTGTACAACTGCAGTAGAACCTCCCTGCTCCTATACTCAAATCCTGAAGAGGATAAACTAATCCAAGTCCTTGTAAACGTCTGTGAATGACAGAATCATTCATCCAATTCGGCACGGTGGCGCAGCAGTAGAGTTGCCGCCTTACAATGCTCGCACGCCAGAGACCCGGGGTTGATCCCGACTACTGGTGCAGTATGTACAGAGTTTGTACGTTCTACCAGCGACCTGCGCGGGTTTTCTCCAAGATCTTCGGTTTCCTCCGAAAACTCCAAAGACGTACAGGTTTGTTGGTGAATTGGCTTGGTATAAATGCAAATGGTCCCGAGTGTGTGTAAGATAGTGCTGGTGTATGGGGGATCGTTGGTGAGTGTGGACTCGGTGGGCCGAAGGGCCTGTTTTCTCCAAACAAACAAACAATGAAATTACACATTCACATTCCCCGCACAGCGCATCAATACACGAACCTTCAGTGAAGTGGTCACCAGATGATTTGTTCACCAGACTCGAGAGGGAACCGACAACAGTGGACTTCTTTCGAAACCTATTGGAAACAAACGGTCTATTAGGGGTAGAGTGCCGTTCGGGCGATTTTTAACCAGGAAGCCTTCTCACCAGCAGCACATGTAGGTGGGAGCCAATGTATGGGGACACTGACCTTGGCGGTGGTGAAGATTAAAGAAGATGACAAGCGGATTAACCAGAGAGGATCGAGTGAAGAAGACAAAGAAGATTTGGCGCAAGTGTTGAAGATCACACAGTGTCGAGACGGGGAGGAAGAATTCCCATTGGCGTTTGGTTCAGAAACAGAGGAGATGCAGCTCAAGAACCAGAGAAGTCAAGAGGAAGGCTCTCTGCCCCAGCTGCAAAAGGAGCAGTCACTAACATGGGGAAACCCCTAAAGGTGGAAACAAAGTGGAGCAGTGCGGGGAAAGAGCCCCGGTGAACTGTATCGTGTCACCCATTCCTTTTCTCCAGAATTGCTGCCTGACCCGCTGAGTTACTCCAGCTTTTTTGTGTCTGTTTTTGCTTGTTCAATCAGTTAGCCAGTGCTCAATGGGCTGCATGCCAGAATAACCCAAGGATTCCACCACAGGGCAAAGTGGCCTCCCTTGTTCTACAAGATTCACAACCCCGACACAGTGTTCATGGGTAGAAGGCCTCTTTCCCAGCTCAGGTTGGCACAGTGGCGTTGCGGGTGGAGTTGCTGCCTTACAGCGCCCGAGACCCAGGTTCGATCCCAACTATGGGTACCGTCTGCACAGAGATGCAGGTTCTCCCTGTGATCCTGTGGATTGCTCTGATTTCCTCCCACACTCCAAGGGGGTTTATATATTAATTGGCTTCTGTAAATTGTCCCCAATGAATAGGATTCAATGATGGAACTGGTGTAGTTTAGAGATGGACACAGGCCCTTCAGCCCAGAATCCATGCTGACCATCGATTGATTAACCACTCACATTACTTCACTTTTGCATCTATCCCCTGCAAACTAGTGTCAATCTGCAGAGGGCCACCCACAAGGTGATTGACTGCATCCCATGCCCAATTGGAACACCAAACTTGCTGATGCTGTAAATTGAACCGCAAAATGGTGTCTGCTGCCAAGTATTCACAAATGAAATGCAAGTCTAAAAGACACAGAGGTTTCAATCACACTGTTGTCTTTGCGGGCATACACCTTCTCTACAGCAACCCGGCTGAATCTGTATGCACCAGGACATTTTAAATGCTGAGAATCTTATACTTACAAAAATAATCCCGAGAATCTTGCACTATGTTATAAGATCCAAGTACACTTCAATAGACAATAGATGCAGGAGTAGGCCATTCGGCCATTCGGCCCTTCGAGCCAGCACTGCCATTCAATGTGGTCATGGCTGATCATCCCCAATAGACAATAGATAATAGGTGCAGGAGTAGGCCATTCGGCCCTTCCAGCCAGCACCGCCATTCAATGTGATCATGGCTGATTATCCCCAATCAGTACCCCATTCCTGCCTTCTGCCCATATCCCCTGACTCTGCTATTTTTAAGAGCCCTATCTAGCTCTCTCTTGAAAGCATCCAGAGAACCGGCCTCCACCACCCTCTGAGGCAGAGAATTCCCCACACTCACCACTCTCTGTGAGAAAAAGTGTTTCCTCGTCCCCATTCTAAATGGCTTACTCCTTATTCTTAAACTCTGGCCCCTGGTTCTGGACTTCCCCAACATCGGAAACATGTTACCTGCCTCCACCGCCCTCTGAGGCAGAGAATTCCACAGATTCACCTCTCTCTGTGTGAAAAAGAAGCATCGACCCATAATTACTGGTGGCAAACTATTTCTTCCTAAAAGTAATTGATGGGTATGGACTACAATTCCTTAACAAACACTTCAAAGGACAAGAGACCTTCTAAAACAAAAATAAAGCTTCTGGATTCATTTTCTGCGTCTGCAATGATCACAGCTTATAAATGTTAAAAAGATCAATGTTTGCTTCTGGTTTCTTGTCCAAAGTGATTTGGGGCTCAACGGTTTTGATGATATCAGATCTACTGGCCAGAGATCCCTTTGAACTGACACCAAACTGCAGCATATTGACAGAATATTATATGTACAACGGGATCTGGGGGTCCTTGTTCATCAGTCTATGAAAGTAAGCATGCAGGTACAGCAGGCAGTGAAGAAAGTGAATGGCATGTTGGTCTTTATAACAAGAGGAATCGAATATAGGAGCAAAGAGGTCCTTCTGCAGTTGTACAGGGCCCTAGTGAGACCACACCTGGAGTATTGTGTGCAGTTTTGGTCCCCTAGTTTGAGGAAGGACATTCTTGCTATTGAGGGAGTGCAGCATAGGTTTACAAGGTTAATTCCCGGGATGGCGGGACTGTCATATGCTGAGAGAATGGAGCAGCTGGGCTTGTACACTCTGGAGTTCAGAAGGATGAGAGGAGATCTCATTGAAACATATAAAATTGTTAAGGGCTTGGACACACTAGCGGCAGGAAACATGTTCCCGATGTAATTGTAATTGTAATTGTAAATCTTTATTGTCATTTCCTGAGTATTCGCATACTCAGAGGAAACAAAAAGACGTTTCTCAACCAGTGTCCATTCAGTTTTCGTTACAAAATAAATAGCAATTAAAGTTAAAATACATGTCATGAACTGTAGGGAGTGCAGCATCCCTACAGGGGGAGTTGGGGGAGTCCAGAACCAGGGGCTACAGTTTAAGAGTAAGGAGTAAGCCATTTAGAACGGAGACGAGGAAACACATTTTCTCACAAAGAGTGGTGAGTCTGTGGAATTCTCTGCCTCAGAGGGCAGTGGAGGCAGGTTCTCTGGATGCTTTCAAGAGAGAGTTAGATAGGGCTCTTAAAAATAGTGGAGTCAGGGGATATGGAGAGAAGGCAGGAACGGGGTACTGATTGGGGATGATCAGCCATGATCACATTGAACGGCAGTGCTGGCTCGAAGGGCCGAATGGCCTACTCCTACACCTATTGTCTATTGTCTATTGACTATCGATCACTTGTTCACACTAGTTCTATGTTTTGTAACTTTTGCATCCACTGCCTACACACTAGGGGCCATTTACAGAGGGACGATTAACTTACAAGCCAGACTGGACTTAGAAAATGGTGCCACAACCAGATGCCTCTTGCAAGCGGTCTCGGTGGAATATTTCTGTACACTTTGCAAATCGGGGATGTGCTAATTAGGTATGGCAACGTTTAGTGGACTGCTTGTAAGAAAATAAACTCACTGGGCTGTCCCACTGCGGCGACCTAATTGCAGAGTTTAGAAGAGTTTAGGAGAGTTTGAAAAAAATGGCATGTTGAGGACTTCCTTCAACTATGTTGAAGACTTCCTTCAACTATGTTGAAGACTATCTACGACTACCCTCGATTACCTACGACTAACATGTCGACCTACTACGACCTACTTCGACTAAACCTACGACTATAAAAGTATCGATTTTTTCCATGGCGACCTTTTTTTACTCGCGGGCATTTTTCAGCATGTTGAAAAATACGTCTCGGCCTAGCTGAGGCCTCGAGTACGCGGGGACCACTCTCGAGCATGAAGGAGAGTTACAAAGACCTCCTAGGACCTCGTGTCGACCATGCTGCGAGTATGTCAAGGGCCAACTCACCAGAACTTGTGGATTAGGTCACCCAAGTGGGACAGCCCCTTAAAGCTCCCTTGAACCGTAAAAAACAGCACTGGAGCCCGCACGTCTTTGGGGTGGGGGAGGAAAGCTTGTGGAAGTACCTGGAAGAAACCCACACGGTCACAGGGAGAACATGCAAACTCCACCCACAGACAGCATCAGAGGTCAGGATTGAACCCGGGTCTCTAGTGCTGTGAGGCAGCAACTCTGTGGGACTGTACCACCAGAATCTTTGACCCAGGAATGAATGAATGGATGAACTTGAATGAGGAGTGGTGTTTGATGATGTCTTCTACCCCAATACTGCCCACTTCCCCACAACGCCACCCCTCCATATAATCTCCCACTGCCCACAGCACAGTTGGCTATGGAAGCCTAGTGACGAAGGGGTGGGCCAGAGCTGAGCAGAAAGCTAGAATGCAGTAGAAACAAGGAACGGCAGATTCTACAATAAAGTGCTGGGGAACTCAGCCGATTCAGGCATCACGCCGACTTTGGGACAGGTCGAGCACACCACACGGCCTAGAGCTCATGTTCATATATCCATGTTCCCCAGGGACGCTGCCTGTCCCTCTGAGTTACTCCAGTACTTTGTGTCTTTTTTCCCTAGAACATAGCAGTTTGCATCGCTGATGGACTGAATGTTTTTTTTTTTCATTTATTAGAGTCATAGAGTGGCTCTCCCGCCCAACTTGCCAACATGTCCCAGCTGCACTAGACCCACCTGCCCGCATTTGGTCCATACCCCTCCAAATCTGTCCTATCCATGTACCTGCTTAAAGGCCCTGTCCCACGGTACGAGTTCATTCCAAGAGCTCTCCCAAGTTTTAAAAAAATCAAACTCGTGGTAAGCACGGAGAATGAACGTAGCGGGTACGTCGGAGCTCGGGGACGTCTCTTAGCGCTAACGGCAGGTACTCAGGAAGACTCGCTAACGGCAGGTAAGCACGGGAAGACTCGTGAAGAGTTTTCAACACGATGAAAAATGTCCACGAGAGCCCCGAGTACCGACGAGTGGCCATTACCGTAAATCTCCGAGTTCG
Organism: Leucoraja erinaceus; assembly: GCF_028641065.1. Lineage (NCBI taxonomy): Eukaryota > Metazoa > Chordata > Chondrichthyes > Rajiformes > Rajidae > Leucoraja > Leucoraja erinaceus. The sequence goes on along the minus strand of NC_073415.1, from coordinate 833,692 downwards.
AATCAGGGCAAACTCGGGAGAGCTCTTGGAATGAACTCATACCGTGGGACTGGGCTATAACTGCTTCTTAAATGCTGGGATAGTCCCTGCCCCAACTACCTCCCCTGGCAGCTCGTTCTATATTATACTGTTTGAGCAGGGTTGTGGCGTCTGATGTGAGAAGAGGGGATGGTACTGGGCTTGTTTACAGTGGATTGTGTTTAAATATTCTGCTATGCTGCTGCAAGTAAAAGTTTCATTAATCTGGTTGAGTCGCACAGCAATAAAACACTCTTGACTCTTCGCGCAGGAACTGGAAATCAAGGCGCATTAATATTATCACACGCAAAGCCAGCTGTTGTATCGCCAAACCGAAAGCAAAGCAATGGCCAAGATAATCCACAAAGCCAAGAGAACCCGCCCATCCCCTCCCTCACCGCACCTCACCTTTGACAAATCTCCTGCGCCTCTTTCATCGTATGACCAGCACTGATGATGTCATCGTGTTCAAAGGTCATCATGGCTTGCATTTCCAAAATGGTGGCGTACATCAGAGAGTGGTACATGCTCTCCTTGGCCCTGTCAACAGAACGACAAGCAAGTTACTCAACCCAGCGAGTGAGGCCACACGCAAACTGGAGGAACAGCACCTCATATTCCACTCATATTACACCCCAACAGAATGATCATTTCATAGTCATAGAGTGATATGTGTGGAAACAGGCCCTGTGGCCCAACTTGCCCACACCGACCAACATATGCCAGCTACACTAGTCCCTCATGTCCGCATTTGGCCCATATCCCTCCAAACCTGTCCTATCCATGTATCTGTCTAATTCTGAAGAACGGTCTCGACCCGAAACGTCACGCATCCAGAGATGCTGCCTGTCCCGCCGAGTCACTCCAGATTTTTGTGTCTATCTTCTCATTTTTCTTAAACGTTGAGATAATCAAGCCAAGAGTGTTTTATTGTTGTATGTCCCAGATATAACAATAGAATTCTTACTTGCTGCAGCACAACAGAATATGTAAACATAGTATACTGTAAAGAATATAATAAACAAGATAAATAAAAGATTAAACCCTCTGAACATTTCACCTCACAGGAGGGGGAGGGCGAATTGCTACTGCAACAAGCAGGGGAAGTGCAATTGGAATTTATTTAAAGCCCACTGCTGAGGGAGGCAGGGGAGTGATAGAATCTTACGTTCAGGAACAGCTTGAGTTGGAGGACCACGCCTCCAGTGGGGGCTATGGGTAGGAAACGGGTGCATTGGGGAATACCTGGTCTAGTATACTTATATAAACTCTCATCTTGTATGTTTGTGTGTATGCATCTATGTCTGTGTATGTGCTTTTTTGTATCTTCGTCAAAACGCTATGCAGTAGTGCTGACATTTTTCCACATTCTTACTCACATCTTTCCCGTCCACACCATAATCAGGTCCCCTTCAGATTTGATGCTATATTTCACAAGTTATTGATGATTAAAGTTTTTTTTTAATCCTTTGAAATGAATCAGGGCTTCTGAGAGAGACAGTCTTCCAGCAGCTTCCAGTGATGATGTCACAATGCCATCTCACAGTCCACCAATCGCAATGGCATCTCATTTACATAGGCTGCTGAGTCCAACAATGACATCACAATGGGACCTGCCTGTGAAGTCTTCAAGCCCACACCGTTGCCAACAGTAACGGCAGCAAATTTTACCCCCAGCCCACTCCCCACAGCCCACAACCCACTCCCCACAGAATTTTAAGAGACAGAATTTTGGCAATGCCCCTCTCTGGGATTGGTGGCCCAATCGTTAAGCAGAATCACGTGGGAAGGATTTATTGGCTCTACAAAGCGCTGACGCCGACTCAAAAGTAGACCCCCGTGGTAATAATTCAGAAATCGGAGGTGCAAAGAGACTTGGGAGTGCTGGTACAGGATTCGAAAGTTAATTTGCAAGTCAAATCAGTAGTAAGGAAACCAAATGCAACACCAGCATTTATTTCAAGAGGACTGGAATATAAAAACACAGATGCTGAGGCTTTATAAGACACAGGTCAGGCTGCATTTGGAGTATTATGAGCAGTTTTTGGCCCCATACCCGAGGAAGGATGTGCTGGTTTTGGAGGGGGTCCAGAGGAGATTTACGAGAATGATCCCAGGAATGAGTGGGTTAACATATGATGAGCGTTTGATGTCACTGGGCCTGCACTCACTAGAGTTTAGAAGGATGAAGGGAGACATCATTGAAACTTACCAAACAGTGAAAGGCCTGGATAGAGTGGATGTGGAGAGGATGTATCAACTCATAAGGACACAACCTCAGAATAAAAAAACGTACATTTACAATGGAGATGCAGAGGAATTTCTTTAGCCAGAGGATGGTGAATCTGTGGAATTCATTGCCACAGATCGTGGTGGATGAATGGATATTTGGTCAATGGATATTTTTAAGGCGCAGATCAACAAATTCTCAATTAGTAAGGGAGGCAGGGGTTATGGGGAGACGGCAGGAGATTTGGGGTTGAGTGGGAAAAATGGATCAGCCATGATTGAATGGTGGAGTAGACTTGTTGGGCCGAATGGCCTAATTCAGCTCCAATAACATGAACTCCTTTAACCATTGCTCAGCGCATTTGCCCTATTTAGTTTAGTTTATTTTTCAGATACAATGCGGAATAAGGCCCTTCATCCCACTGAGTCCGCACCGACCAATGATCCCCGCACATTAACACACACTAGGGACAATTTACACTCATACCAAGCCAATTAACCTACAAACTTACGTCTTTGGAACGTGGAGATTATGGAAACCGAAGATCTTGGAGAAAACCCATGCAGAACACGGGGAGAACGCACAAACTCCGTACAGACAGCACCTGTAGTCGGGATCGAACCCAGGTCCCTGGCGCTGCAAGCGGTGCAAGGCAGCAACTCTAACGCTGCGCCACTGTGCCCAATTGATCAAGATTGTGTTGTAATTTTTGATAACCATCTTCACTATCTATGATACCACCCACTTCAGTGTCATCTAATCATCCCTTGTACATTCTCATCCAAAACATCGACATAAACCGCAAACAATAATGGGCCCAGCACCTTTGCCTGAGGCACACCACTAAATAATCACAGTGACAGTGGCTTCACTGTCACTCCCAAACCAACACATGAAATTGCAAAAAAAGACACAACGTTCTGGAGTCACTCAGTGGGTCGGTAACAGTGGCAGCACAGCTGTAGAGTTGCTGCCTTATGGGTTTGTCCCACTTAGGTGATTTTTCAGCAGACTGCCATCCCTGACTGTCAAAAACATGCCGGCACTCGCCTGAAAACCCAGGAATAATCACAGCTTCCATGGCGACTGTCAGAGTGGAATTGCACCTACACACACACGTTCTGGAGTCACTCAGTGGGTCGGTAACAGTGGCACACAGCGTAGAGTTGCTGCCTTATGGGCCTGTCACACTTGGGTGATTTTTCAGCACACACACTGTCAAGTTGCTGGCACACGCCTGAAAAACACAGGACATGCACGCACGCACAGTGGACACACACACGCACGCACGCACGCACACACACACATACACGCACACACGCACACACACACGCACTTCACACACGCACACATCGCATCGCAAAGGCAAGGGCCAGGGCAAGCGGGGGGAGCGCTGTCTGAAATTCACACGGTGCAAAGCCAAGGTGATACAGACACACACCGCGATGAACGGGAAGGTTAAGACGGCTAGCACAGTGTACGGTAAGTCCTTTAGAGGAGGGGGGAGGGAGGAAGGGGAGAAGGGGAGAGAAGGAGTGGAGACACTTTGAAGAAACCAGACAACTTTTAATAAGCCAGAGATACACAGCTGTGAAGTCCGGGGGACATTTAACTTTACCGGTCGGTTATCCTTGGTTCTGAAAACTCGTGCTTACGTTTTTTTTCCCTAATGAATCAATGAAGATGACTGGTCAGCAAAGGCGATTCACTAAAACTATCTCGACTACATGGCGACCCCATTACAACCGCAGCTACGACTACAGGATTAGCGATTTTCACCATGGCAACCAATTTTTGGACGCAGAAAATGGTTCAACATGTTGAACAATTTGCAGCGACCATATTGAGGCCGCGACTAGTTCCCAGAATGCGGGAACTCCTCACGACTATGAAGGAGACTCACCAGAGACCACCAGCGATCATGTGACGAGCGCAGAGTCTCCTGCACTTGCCTAAAAAGTCACCTAGGTGGGACAGGCCCATTAGAGGGCCAGAGACCCAGGTTCGATCCTGACTACGGGTGCTGTCTGTACCAAGTTTGTACATTTTCCCCGTGACCTACATGGGTTCCCTCCGAGATCTTCGGTTTCCTGTCACACTCCAAAGACGTGCAGGTTTGTAGGTTAATTGCCTTCAGTAAATTGTAAACTGTCCTTAGTGTGTGCAGGATAGTGTTAAGGGCCTGTTCCACCAGCATGCGACTGTATGCGGCAAGCGCGACCAAACCGGAAGCGGGGGCTGCGCGGAGGTCGAGTGAGTGACGTGAAGTTCGAGCGAGGTCCGTGGGAAGTTCGCACGTGATGTACGGCGTCAAGATGCTGCGTCCGGTGTCGAGACGCTGTGTGTGCCCGTTGAGGCGGTGCATACGGTGTTGAGGCGGCTGCGGGCCAACAGGCCGTTGCCGCGCGGAATTTTTGAACACGGTCAGTTTTTCAGAGCCCCGCGCGATATCGGGACCAGCTCCGCACAACTCCGGGAATCGAAGTGGGACCGGCCCCGCGAGGCCGTACGGCTCAAGCGACCACGTTGCCGCATGCAGTCGCATGCAGTGGGACAGGCCCATGTTCGGGGATTGCTGGTCGATGAAGACTCGGTGGGCTGAAGGGCCTGTTTCTGCGCTGTATCCAAAAATAAACCAAACATGAATAGATAAAGATTCATGTTTAAGAAGGAACTGCAGATGCTGGAAAAATTAATGGTAGACAAAAATGCTGGAGACACTCAGCAGGTGAGGCAGCATCTATGGAGCGAGGGGGTCTATTCCTTCTCTCCATAGATGCTGCCTCACCTGCTGAGTTTCTCCAGCATTTTTGTCTACCTTAGATAAAGATTCAAGTCTGGATGCTTTCCCAGAAACGTAACCTATCCTTATTCCCCAGAGATGCTGGCTGATCTGCTGAGGTACTCCAGCATTGTTTATTTGTAAACCAGGATCTGCTGTTCCTTGTGTCTACATGAAATATCTTAACTCCACCACAGCTCGCGGGTCCTTGTTTTGTGTAAACAATTTGCCCACACAAATCACAGCGACTGCAACTCTAAAGACAATTTAACTGTGACGCCTAGATGTTGAGCAAGGTGACTCGCAGGCAATCGTGATTCGTGGGGCTTCAATCGGCCCGTTAGAGGGGCCTTTCATCGCCCGGCGCGGCTTAAAACCGGCCGCGGGATTTTCCATCGCCCAGCATCGGGTGCCTCGATCGCCTTTGACCGCGGGGCAGTGGAAGATCCCACGGCCTGCTGACCAACGTCTCTCTCATCCAATCGGCGCCCTCGATCATAAGTCCCGCCCACGCGGTCTCGCGGAAAGCGGAGATTTTTAATAGATTTTGTTTTCACCAAATATCAAAATCCGGATTACAAAAGGTGAGGGGGACGTATGTGTCCCCGACCCCCTCCCCCCCCCCGGGATTTCCGCCCATGATGTTTCGGGGCGAGACCCTTGGGTTGGTTCGGGGAACAGAGGGGGGCGGACGGAGTGGTTTAGGTACAGAGGAGGGAGTGGTTTAGTTTGGGGATAGAAAAACATAGAAAATAGGTGCAGGAATAGGCCATTCGGCCCTTCGAGCCCGTACCGCCATTCAATATGATCATGGCTGATCATCCAACTCAGTATCCTGTACCTGCCTTCTCTCCATACCCCCTGATCCCTTTAGCCACAAGGGCCACATCTAATTCCCTCGGATGGGATGTAATGAGGAAGAGCGAAGGCACTTAATCCGTTAAAATGGTTGATCTGCGATCTGAAGATCACACCCTCGATCCTCGCCTCCCTCCCCGAAAGCAGCTTCTTCCTTCACATTAGCAAAACACATTACGTTCATGCTCGTAAAGCCAATTAGATCGCAGCCTCTGTTTTATTACTCAAGTTGACCACAATCCCATGCTGCCATTTAATTCACACATAAAGCCACATCATAAATTCCTGGCTGTAGACACAAAATGCTGGAGTAACTCAGTGGGACAGGCAGCATTTCTGGAGAGAAGGAACGGGTGACTTTTCGGGTCGAGACCCTTCTTCAAACTAAAGCCGCTGTCCCACTTTCCCGAGTTACTCACGAATTCTCCCGAGTTTTCCCCTTGATTCAAACTCGGAGATGCCCGCCGTTTCTTCCCAGAGGCAATTCGGACTGTAAACGCCTTTCTCACCAGGTACTAACTGTACAGAACGTTTTTCCTTCTATTATTTATTATGTAAAATAATATGTGTGTTATGATTGTGTTTATAATTTGTTTGGGTGTTTTGTTGTTCCGCGAGCATTGCCACTTTCATTTCACTGCACATCTCGTATGTGTATGTGACAAATAAACTTGACTTGACTTGACTTGTGTACTCGGGGCTATTTTTTTTTTTTTACTCGTGGATATTTTTCAACATGCTGAAAAAACGTCCCGACTTACCTGATGCCCCGAGTACCTACGGCTGGCATTACGAGCCGCTACGAAATATCTACGGACTACTAAAGAGCCTGTCCCACGAGCATGCGACTCCATGCGGCAAGCGCGACCTCAAGTGGTCGCTTGAGCCGTAAGGCCTTCGAGCCGTTCCCACTTCGATCGCCAGAACCGTATGGAGTTGTGCGGAGCTGGTCCCGACATCGCGCGGGGCTCCGAAAAACTGACCGTGTTCAGAAATTCCGCGCGGCAACGGCCTGCTGGCCCGCAGCCGCCTCAACGCCATACGCACCGCCTCGACGGGCGTGCCCTGCGTCTCGACGCCGTACGTCACGCGCGAACTTCCCGCTGACTTCGCTCGAACTTCACGTCACTCACTCAACCTCCACGCGGCCCCCGCTTCCGCTTTGGTCGCGCTTGCCGCATGCAGGTCGCATGGTCGTGGGACTGCCCCTTTAGGCCTCCTATGGATTTGCTACGGACATTCTCCGAGTTTGAATCAAAGGGAAAACTCAGGAGAATTCATGAGTAATTCGGGAAAGTGGGACAGGGGCTTAAATCTTTAGTAGAGTCTTGATCCGAAACATCACCCGTTCCTTCTCACCAGAGATGGAGTTACTCCAGCAATTTGTGTCTATCTTTGGGTTAAACCAGCATCTGCAGTTCCTTCTTCCACATAAACTCCTGGCTTCCTGATTCTGTTAATGTCTAACCCCAGGCAGCATTGTTTGAGGGAGGCACAGATAAGCACAGACAATGCAGCTAGTGTTGACACTTGAGGCACAAGTCGAGCACTGCTCGTTTGCTAAAGGAGGTGGAAACGAGATTCTGAGCAAACACCAGAGTCCACGTCAGCAGGGCCTGGCTGCAGCTGCCACCTACAAGCTGGGGTGGGGAGGGGAGGGGAGGGGAGTTTCTACACCCACGCCATTCCTCCCAGGCCGTGTCTACTGGTACTCTCCATCACGGAGACTATCCCGACCTCTGGAAACATTCATGCTTTGTAGGTGAACGTGGCATATCGAAGAATCTTGGCTCTCAGCCATCAGACTATCTGACATTGGCTCTGCGGCAACTTTACTGCCTCACAGCGGCAGAGGCCCGGGTTCAATCCTGGTCACGAGTGCTGTCCGTGCGGTGTTTTGTACATTTTCCCTGTGACCACGTGGGTTTTCTCCAGGTGCTCCGGTTTCCTCCCACACTCCAAAGACGTACAGGTTTGTCGGTTAATGGCATTGGTGAAAATTGTAAATTGTCGCTAGTGTGTAGGATAGTGTTAATGTGCGGGAATCGCTGGCCGACGTGGACACAATGGGCCTTATTTCCGCGCTGTATCTCTAAACTAGAAAACATGGGAGCAGAATTAGTCTATTTGGCCCACCGAGTCAACTCCGCCATTCAATCAGGGGCGGAAAACCCGGGGGGGCCAGAGGGGACACGTCCCCCCCATGTTTTGAGAAATGGGGGACATCCCAATTTTAAAATCTCCGCTTTTAGCGCTGGATTGAGTCTCCGAAGCCTCGCGTGCGTGTGTGTGTGTGTGTGTGTGTGTGTGTGTGTGTGTGTGTGTGTGCGCGCGCATGCGCGTGCGTGTGTGTGGGTGTGTGTGCGCCAAAAAATTGTATCCCCTGTCCCTGCATGTTTTGACAGCGAGTTCCGCTCTTTCATTCAATCATGGCTGATCTTTCTTCCCTCTCAACCCCATTCTCCTGGCTTCTCCCCATAACCTTTGACACCCCTACTAATCAAGAACCTATCAATCTTTGCTGTATAAATACCCAATGTCTTGGCCTTCACCGCCATCTGCAGCAATGAATTTCACAGATTCACCACTACCTTGCTGAAGAAATTCCTCATCTTCATTCTAAAGGTCTGTCCTATTATTCTGAGGCTGTGGCCTCTGGTTCTAGGCCCACTACTGGAAACCTGCTCTCCACATCCACTCTAGGCCTTTCATTATTCAGTAGGTTTCAATGCGATTCCCCCTCATCCTATCAAACTCCAGTGCGTACAGGCTCAGAGCCATTAAACACTCTTCATATGTTAACCCAATCATCCCTGGGATCATTCTCTGAACCCTCTCCAAGCCCAGCACATCCCACCTCCGATATGGGGCCCAAAACTGCTCACAATATTCCAAATGTGTCCTGATCAGTCAGAGTATTGAGTATAGGAGGAACGTCACCCATTCCTTCTCTCCAGAGATGCTGCCTGTCCCACTGAGTTCCTCCAGCATTTTAGAAACATAGAAACATAGAAATTAGGTGCAGGAGTAGGCCATTCGGCCCTTCGAGCCTGCACCGCCATTCAATATGATCATGGCTGATCATCCAACTCAGTATCCCGTACCTGCCTTCTCTCCATACCCCCTGATCCCCTTAGCCACAAGGGCCACATCTAACTCCCTCTAAAATATAGCCAATGAACTGGCCTCAACTACCCTCTGTGGCAGAGAGTTCCAGAGATTCACCACTCTCTGTGTGAAAAAAGTTCTTCTCATCTCGGTTTTAAAGGATTTCCCCCTTATCCTTAATCTGTGACCCCTTGTCCTGGACTTCCCTAACAACGGGAACAATCTTCCTGCATCTAGCCTGTCCAACCCCTTAAGAATTTTGTAAGTTTCTATAAGATCCCCTCTCAATCTCCTAAATTCTAGAGAGTATAAACCAAGTCTATCCAGTCTTTCTTCATAAGACAGTCCTGACATCCCAGGAATCAGTCTGGTGAACCGTCTCTGCACTCCCTCTATGGCAATAATATCCTTCCTCAGATTTGGAGACCAAAACTGTACGCAATACTCCAGGTGTGGTCTCACCAAGACCCTGTACAACTGCAGTAGAACCTCCCTGCTCCTATACTCAAATCCTTTTGCAATGAAAGCTAACATACCATTCGCTTTCTTTAGTGCCTGCTGCACCTGCATGCCTACCTTCAATGACTGGTGTACCATGACACCCAGGTCTCGCTGTATCTCCCCCTTTCCCAATCGGCCACCATTTAGATAATAGTCTGCTTTCCCGTTTTTGCCAGTATTGAGTATTGAGTACTTGAGTATAGGATGAACATTGCCCATTCCTTCTCTCCAGAGATGCTGCCTGTCCCGCTGAGTTACTCCAGCATTTTGTGTCTACCTTCGATTTAAACCAGCATCCTTTTGAGTATAGAAGTTGGAGCATTATGTTGCAGTTGCAAAAGACGTTAGTCAGGCTGCAATTGGAGTATTGTGTTCAGATTTATTCACACTGCTATAGGAAGGATGGCATTAAGCTGGAAAGAATGCAAAGATTTATGATGTTTAAGAAGGAACTGCAGATGGTGGAAAATCGAAGGTAGACAAATGTTCTGCAGTTCCTTCTTAAACACTTTGTCATTTCCGGTAGCCCTTGCTGTCTCCTCCCCTTCCCAGCTCTCCCTCAGCCCTCGGGCCCCTCCTCTTCCATTTTCTTTTCTTCTCCCCGCCCCCACCCTCCATTAACCTGAAGAAGGGTTTCGGCCCAAAACGTTGTCTATTTCCTTTGCTCCATAGATGCTGCTGCACCCGCTAAGTTTCTCCAGCACTTTTGTCTAGCAAAGATTGATGAGGTTGCCACAACTCAAGGACCTCAGCTATAGGGGAGAAATTGGGCAGGCTAGGGCTTTATTCCTTCCTGCGCAGGGCGCTAAGCGGTGATCTTATAAAGGTGTATTAAATCATGAGGGAACTCAATAGGGAGTCTATTATTCAGGGTAGGAGAACCAAGTACCAGAGGACATAGACTGAAGAAGAGTGAACCTGAGGGGCAACTGTTGCTTTCAGAGGGTGGTGGGTGTATGGAAAGAAGAGGTCAATAGACAATAGGTGCAGGAATAGGCCATTCGGCCCTTCGAGCCAGCACCGCCATTCAATGTGATCATGGCTGAACATTCACAATCAGTACCCCGTTCCTGCCTTCCCACCATATCCCCTTTTTAAGATGTTGAAAAATGTCCACGAGTAAAAAAAATAGCCCGGAGTACCTACGGCGGGCATCTCCGAGTTTGAATCAAGGGGAAAACTCGGGAGAATTCGGGAGTAATTCGGGAAAGTGGAACAGGGGCTTTACTCCAGCATTTTGCATTTATCTTTGGACTTGAAGGGTACATAAAACATGGTGACTCTTTTGTATGGATTCAGTCTGGACTATTAACTTACACTCTTATACTTGGTATGATTGTATAGATTGCCAATGTATAGATTACCACTGAACTGTCTGCAAAAAAGGTCACATCTTTTAGTTTAGAGATACAGCGTGGAAACAGACCCTTCAGCCCACTGAGTCCACAACTATCCTACACACAATTTACAATCTTTACTAAAGCCAATTAATCTATAAACCCACAGGTAATTGGAGCGTGGGAGAAGGCCGGAGCACCCGGGGAAAACCCACGTGGTCAAGGAGAGAACGATCAAACTCCGTACAGACAAGATGTATTCAAGATGGAACCCGGGTCTCTTTATTAGTGGTAACCATGGAAGATCCTACCTTGGTTTCAGCACCTCAAGGCTCTCGCTGAATTGGTTGTTGAGGAACATGTTCATGGCCATCATGCATTCATCCAGGCAAGTCTTCATGTCTACACCTGGGGAACTGAGGAAAGAACATTTCTCATCATCATTTCAGACTACACATGGACTACTTGGTCAAAATACACGTGGCCCTGCTAACACACTAACTGTCCCATGAGGCACCCAACAAATGGCCTAAATAAGGGGCTCGACCAAAAATATCACCTATTCCTGTTCTCCAGAGACGCTGCCTGTCCCACTGAGTTACTCCAGCACTTTGTAAGTAAGTAAGTTTATTGGCCATGTATTCACATACAAGGAATTTGCCTTGGTGCTCCGCCCACAAGTAACAACATGACATACAGTGACAGTTACGAATGACTCAGAAAACACTAAACATTAATAATAATAAAACATTAATGATAAAACACCATTGCTCAAGCATGTGAACCAACAAAATACCAGATCAAAGGGAGGCTACAGATTTTTGGCTGTTGAGTAGAGCAACTACTCGTGGATAAAAACTGGTTTTATGTCTGGTTGTGGCAGCTTTGACAATCTGGAGTCCAGAGTCTACCTTCAGTTTAAAGCAGCATCTGCAGTTCCTTCCTACATATTTTGTCCGTTCCACTGCAAAATCTCCTCAAGGTAAGCCTACTTTGAAGAAGTTCTCCTCCTCTCTCCACTACAAGTTCTGCAACACCCTCTCTCGCTGCTCCCACTCTGTGGAGTCTAAAACAAGGTCTTGACCTATTCCTTTTCCTCAGAGATGCTGCCTTCCTCGCTGAGTTACTCCAATTTTTTGTGTCTACCTTACAGCATCCAGAACCAGGGGCCAAAGTTTAAAAATAAGGAAGGTACACAAAATTGCTGGAGAAACTCAGCGGGTGCAGCAGCATCTATGGAGCGAAGAAAATAGGCGACGTTTCGGGCCGAAACCCTTCTTCAGACTGATGGGGGGTGGGAGGGGAGAAGGAAGGAAAAAGGGGAGGAGGAGGAGCCCGAGGGTTAAGGAAGGGGAGGAGACAGCAAGGGCTAGCAAAATTGGGAGAATTCAACATTCATGCCATCAGGATGCAAGCTGCCCAGGCGGAATATGAGGTGCTGTTCCTCCACCGACATGCTCAGTGTTCATCGCCATCTTAAAATGGCCTCAAACTGAACGGAGTCCTGGACCGATTAAGGGAGCAACTAAGGGCCAATCACGTTGCAAAGCGGTTGCATTCTGGGACGTCTAACAAGGGCAGGACCTACACAGTAAATGGTCGGCCTCTGGGGAGTGTTGTGGATCAGAGGGATCTAGGAGTACAGGTGCATAGTTCCTTGAAGGTCGTGTCGCAGGTGGATAAGGTGGACAAGAAGGCTTTTGGCACTTTGGCCTTCATCAGTCAGAGTATTGAGTATAGAAGTTGGGAGGTCATGTTGCAGTTGTCTAAGACGTTGGTGAGACCGCATTTGGAATATTGTGTTCAGTTCTGGTCACCATGTTATAGGAAAGATATTGTCAAGCTTGAAAGGGTTCAGAGAAGATTTACGAGGATGTTGCCAGGGCTAGAGGGTGTAAGCTATAGGGAGAGGTTGAGTAGGCTGGGTCTCTATTCCATGGAGCGCAGGAGAGGAATAGATCGGTAGGTGCACAGACTCTTGAGCAGAGCAGGGGAATCGAGGACCAGAGGACATGGGTTCTAGGTGACGGGGAAATTATTTAATAGGAATCTGATGGGTAACTTTTTCACACAAAGGGTGGTGGGTGTATGGAACAAGCTGCCAGAGGAGGTAGTTGAGGCTGGAATTATCCCAACGTTTAAGAAACAGTTAGACAGGTACATGGATAGGACAGGTTTGGAGGGATATGGACCAGGCACAGGCAGGTGGGACTAGTGTAGGTGGGACATGTTGGCCAGTATGGGCAAGTTGGGCCGAAGGGCCTGTTTCCACACTCTAGGACTCTATACAATCATGGCATGGAAGAGACTTTTAGCTAGACAAAAAAGGCAGCTACAAATTGCTGGAAGTAACTCAGTGGATCAGGGAGCATCTCTCCGGAGTAAATCGATAGGTGATGTGTCAGATCAGGACCCTGGATATGCAAGGAATGCAAGGATTATAAAATCATAAAATGACTGGACAAGCTAGATGCGGGAAAAATGTTCCCAATGTTGGGCGAGTCCAGAACCAGGGGCCACAGTCTTTCACCCAGAGAGTTGTGAATTTATGGAATTCCCTGCCACAGAGGGCAGTGGAGGCCAAGTCACTGGATGGATTTAAGAGAGAGTTAGACAGAGCTCTTGGGGCTAGTGGAGTCAAGGGATCTGGGGAGAAGGCAGGCACGGGTTATTGATAGGGGACGATCAGCCATGATCACAATGAATGGCGGTGCTGGCTCGAAAGGCCGAATGGCCTCCTCCTGCACCTATTTTCTATGTTTCTATGTTTCATAGAAACATAGAAACATAGAAATTAGGTGCAGGAGGAGGCCATTCGGCCCTTCGAGCCTGCACCGGCATTCAATATGATCATGGCTGATCATCCAACTCAGTATCCCGTACCTGCCTTCTCTCCATATCCTCTGATCCCCTTAGCCACAAGGGCCACATCTAAATCCCTCTTAAATATAGCCAATGAACTGGCCTCGACTACCCTCTGCGGCAGAGAGTTCCAGAGATTCACCACTCTCTGTGTGAAAAAAGTTCTTCCTTATCCTTAAACTATGACCCCTTGTTCTGGACTTCCCCAACATCGGGAACAATCTTCCTGCATCTAGCCTGTCCAACCCCTTAAGAATTTTGTAAGTTTCTATAAGATCCCCTCTCAATCTCCTAAATTCTAGAGAGTAGGCCCTACAAGCCAGATTTCTATGATATGGATCATGTAAAGGAAGAGGAGATAAGTTTAACATGATTCACATACAGCACAGCCATTGTGGGCCGAATGGCCTGTTCCTGTGCTGTCCTGTTCGATGTTCTAGGTTCTATTAGTAGACACTAGCAAAGCAGACGGATGTTTAAAATCAACATTTCCTTTTCGCTCCACAATTAATTAAATTCAGGACTTCAGCAAATTGGGTGGGATTTGCATTCAACATGGAACAGTTATGACATTGGATGGAAGCTGCATACCAAATCTCATTGCGCTTATGTGCAATGACAATAAAATATATTATTATTATTATTATTATTATTATTATTATTAACAGTACAGTGAGGGAACTGGCCAGTCTGAAGAAGGGCCTCAACCCAAAACATCACCCATTCCTTCTCTCCAGAGATGCTGCCTGTCCCGCTGAGTTACTCCAGCATTATAGACAATAGACAGTAGACAATAGGTGCAGGAGTAGGCCATTCGGCCCTACACGCCAGCACAGCCATTCAATGTGATCATGGCTGATCATCCACAATCAGTACCCCATTCTTGCCTTCTCCCCATATCCCTTAACTGCGCTATCCCTAAGAGCTCAATCTAACTCTCTCTTGAATGCATCCAGAGAACCAGCCTCCACCGCCCTATGAGGCACCATTATATGTCTATCTTCGGTGTAAACCAACATCTGCAGTTCCTTCCTTTACAGAAGTCGGCCCTTCGCCCACAATGTCTGTGCCGAACTATGATGCCAAGGCCAAATCTTATCTGCCCGCACGTAATCCATATCCCTCCCTTCCCTGCATGTCCCTTGTATTTGTGTCGGAAACTGGTCCAGATCCTGGAATCACCAGCTCAATGGTGGGGCTGCCCCGCTGAGCTCAAGCTTGCTGGAAAATACTACACCAGTTCACAAACACACAAGTTCACAAGTTATATTAGTCGAATTAGGCCATTTGGCCCATCCAGTCTCCTCCACCATTCAATCATGGCTGATCTCTGCCTCTTAATTCCATTTTCCTGCCTTCTCCCCATAGCGAGAGCGGTGCTGGCTCGAAGGGCCGAATGGCCTCCTCCTGCATCTATTTTCTATGTTTCTAACCCTTGACACCCGTTCAAATCAAGAATTTGTCAACCTCTGCCTTAAAACTATCCACTGGCTTGGCCTCCACAGCCCTCTGCGGCAATGAGTTCCACAGATTCACCACCTTCTGACTAAAGAAGTTCCTCCTCACCCCCTTTCTAAAAGAGCACCCTTTAATTCTGAGGCTGTGACCTCTGGTCCTAGACTCTCCCACCACTGGAAACATCCTCTCCACATCCACTCTACCCAGGCCTTTCATTATTCTGTAAGTTTCAATGAGGTCTCCCCTCAAGTTTCAAAACTCCGGTGAGTACAGGCCCAGTGGTGTCAAACACTGATCATATGTTAACACACTCATTCCTGGAATCATTCTTGTAAACCTCCTCTGGATCCTCTCCAGAGCCAGCACATCCTTCCTCAGATATGGGGCCCAATCCTTGCACCAACCTCCACCCTCTACTTCCCCTTCTCAGTGGACAGGAGAAAAGCAACCGCATTCTCTTGCATATGCACTCAGTGGGTTGTTCTGTACTGACTGGAGCTGATTGCGCTAATGTGCAGGGATAGACAATAGACAATAGGTGCAGGAGTAGGTCATCCGGCCTAAGGAGCCAGCACCGCCATTCAATGCGATCATGGCTGATCATCCCCATCAGTACCCCGTTCCTGCCTTCTCCCCATATCCCCTGACTCAGCTATCTTTAAGAGCCTTATCTAGCTCTCTCTTGAAAGTATCCAGAGAACCGGCCTCCACCGCCCTCTGAGGCTGAGATAGTTTTGCTGAGCTGTATGCACGAAAAATCCCTGCACCTGCTAAACATGACCATAAAGCAACCATTGAACATTCAGGATGGTGCAGTGGTTCAGCATTCACCATTTCAGAGAAAGCCCTTCATTAAAATTACAGGCCCCACACACTCAGTAGATGGATGTAGCCAATACGGCTGGGAAAGAACTGTTCTCAAGGGGGGCAATGCAGTGTGAGGTGAGACCAATAACAATGAAATATTTAAAGGAATTGATTGAAAAAGTACAAGAAACAGGAGCACTAGTGCTTTCCCAGCCTGCTCCACCACTCAACGTGTTGTTGGCTGATGTGATCTCTGATCTCGCCTTGTTCCTGATCTGCACCAAATCTCCAATCCACACTCCCGACGTACAGAAAATGTAACAACCGTTGCAGTAGTTCACAACAAAATGGACGTCCCTTTATCCCGAGCCCGTGTCCTCATGTTCCAGGTTACCCCACCACAAGGAACATCCTCTTGGCCACACTACTAGTCACACCCCTCTGAATCTTTCTTTACAAGATGCAGGTAATCTCGCAACGTTTAAGAAGCATTTAGACTGGTAACAGGTTTAGAGGGAGACAAAAGGGCTGGAGAAACTCAGCGGGTGCAGCAGCATCTATGGAGCGAAGGAAATAGGCAAAGTTTCGGGCCGAAACCCTTCTTCAGACTGATGTAGGGTTGAGGGGTGGGGAGAAGAAAGGAAATGTTGCCTGGGTTTCAGCAACTAAGTTACAGAGAAAGGTTGAATAAGTTAGGTCTTTATTCTCTGGAGCGCAGAAGGTTAAGGGGGGACTTGATAGAGGTCTTTAAAATGATGAGAGGGATAGACAGAGTTGACGTGGACAAGCTTTTCCCATTGAGAGTAGGGAAGATTCAAACAAGAGGACATGACTTGAGAATTAAGGGACAAAAGTTTAGGGGTAACATGAGGGGGAATTTCTTTACTCAGAGAGTGGTAGCTGTGTGGAATGAGCTTCCAGTGGAAGTGGTGGAGGCAGATTCGATTTTATCATTTAAAAATAAATTGGATCGGTATATGGATGGGAAAGGAATGGAGGATTATGGTCTGAGTGCAGGTAGATGGGACTAGGGGAGAATAATTGTTCGGCACGGACTTGTAGGGCCTGTTTCCGTGCTGTAATTGTTATATGGTTATATTAAAAAGGAAGAGGAGGAGCCCGAGGGCTGAGGGAGAGCTGAGAAGGGGAGGAGACAGCAGGGGCTACCGGAATTTGGAGAAGTCATTGTTTATGCCGCTAGGGTGCAGAGGGATATGGGTCAGGTGTGGGCAGGTGGGACTAGTGTAGATGGGGCATGTTGGTCGGTGTAGTCACATTGGGCTCAATTCGCATACAATTGAAGTAAACATTCATAAATGACATTATGGTCTGTGTTTGCCTGAGTCTATGGGATGCTGCTGGAAGCAAGATTGTCATTACACGTGTATCTCATTGAATTGTACATATGATGACAAACTCAATTTGACTTGTGCTCGAGGCAAACGATATTCGCTCTGAAACACGGCAATTAGCAATTAGCAGATTTATATCAGCGCTTGGCAAGATGGCCTCTCCAGGGGCTTACTGGGAGCAGACATAGATCCTAGGCTGGAAGTTCAACATGCAAGCAAGAGGCCCGTGAACAAAGGAACAAACAGCACATCAAGGGCTCCCAGAGTGAATTAGAGATATAGATCGCAGATGTTGGCGCAGCGATAGAGTTTCTGTCTCAGCGAGTAGAGGACCAGTGCCGTCAAACGCTCATCATAGGTTAACCCACTCGTTCCTGGGGCCAGTCTTGTAAACCCGTGAGTGGTGAGTCTGTGGAATTCTCTGCCTCAGAGGACGGTGGAGGCAGATTCTATGGTTGCTTTCAAGAGAGAGCTGGATAGGGCTCTTAAAGATAGCGGAGTCAGGGGATATGGGGAGTAGGCAGGAACGGGGTTGATCAGCCATGATCACATTGAATGGCGGTGCTGGCTCGAAGGGCCAAATGGCCTACTCCTGCACCTATTGTCTAATGGACCCTCTCTAGAGCCAGCACATCCATCCTCAGATATGGTGCCCAAATAATCAAAATTTAAAAAAGCTGACTAAAGGTGTTCAACCCCAAACACTGCCACTGTTTCTCTCTCCGCAGATGCTGCCCGACATGCTGGCCATTTCCTGCACTTCCTGTTTTTATCTTACATTTCCATCATCTGCCAGTTTGCGATTTTTATTTTTGCTTTCCTGGAGATCGGAGCAGGGAGATAGCAAGAGCGTGGCAGTGTAGGAGATGAGCTAGAGGATCGGGGGCTGAGAGGCGTTTTGCACGGCAACAGGAGTGGGTGAGGAGGAAGGATGGGAGAGAACGGACAGAACTGTCCAAACGCACATAGACTTTCACCCAGGTCAGGGGGAATCAGGATGCAGAGGACATGTGAGAGGGAAAAGATTTAAATGGAATCAGGGAATGGCGGGTATATGGAATGAGCTGCCAGGGACAGTTCAGGCAGGTCCTATAATAACATTTAAAAGACACTTGAGGGACTAGCGTAGATGGGGCATCTTGGTCACCATGGCCAAACTGGACTGGATGATTCTATGACACATCCAGCACTTAGCTGCACCATCACACCCTTCATTTATTTGACATTCTTTAATTTTATTTTTTTAAGCAAAAATAATTTAATCAATTATTAAAAATAATATTCACAGCACACAAAAACACAAAACAAAACCCACCACCATAACACGAGTCAAACAAATACACTAAATGAACTATTATACAACTATGTTCCAATCCCACATCAAGGATGAATTCCACTCCCCGCGGTGCCCAGCGGTCCAGGAAATCCCCCAGGGTACCCGTGGACAGCGCGCAGAGCCCTCTTCCGCCTGGCACCGTGACTCACGGATGGCCAGCTTGGCCAGGCCCAGGAGCAACCCAACCAGGACATCTTCAGCCCTGCCCTCTACCCTACGCACTGGGTGTCCAAAGATGAGGATGGTGGGTGTGAAATGCAGCCATAAGGCAAGGAGCAGCCCCTTTCGGTATTGGAACAGGGGCTGCGGCCTCAGGCACTCCATGTACACGTGGTACACAGACTCTTCCAGCCCGCAACAGTGGCAGGCGGTTGGCGAGTCTGTGAACTGCGAGAGAAACAGGTTGCAGGGAACACCTCGGTGCAATACCCTCCACCCCAGGTCCCCAATGTAGAGGGGGAGAATCCCTGCTTAGAGGGACCCCCCCTCGCGACCAGAAAGGCAACACCGATCGCCACTTGGTGTCCGGACGGTGGACCAGGGCGAGGAAGCGCAGGGTGTGGAGGAGGAGCCCGTACAGGACGGTGTCGAGGAAAGGCGGCTCAAGTTGTGTGGGGCCGGCTCCCAGGATGGATTACGGTGCCTGGGTCCGACGAATACTTCCGGCTGAGCGGGCGCTTGCTCAACCACAAGTACTCCACACGTTTGAGCCCCCGTGGGGTGGGGCAAGGACCGGCTGCTCTCATG